>NW_006199376.1:30617-38181 GCF_000334495.1 Tupaia belangeri chinensis
GCAGGACAAGAGATAGATAAAAGAAAAAAATTTAAAATAATCAGGAAAATTTTCTAAATCCTATAAAAAAATTAATGTGCTCCTCCAAACTCAATGAACCCCCAGTTAGATTAAGTGAAACTGCAGGTAAATATACCATCCAAACTTATGAAGGCCATACAAAAGGGAAATTTTTTAAAAGTCACAACATATAAAACAAATGATCATACAAAGAACACCCTCAAATGATCAATGACTAAATCCTCATCTGAAAGAATAGAGGATAGACACAATGAAAACACTGGAAAAACAAACAAATAAATTATCATACCAGAATTCTGTATAAAGCAAAACTATTCTTTCTTTCTTTTTTTTTTTTTTTAAAGAGAGATTTTTACTACAGGGTGTGTAGACTTGGAGACACAGAGAGAAAGTGAGAAATCAGTCCTGAGAGGGGAAGACCATGCCACAATTCCCATCTTCTCTATTCTTGTCTCAGAAGTTTGGGCATGTACAAAAACACACACGTGCCCGCTGTAAGTTTCTAGCCACCAGGTTCGAGACTGGAAACATGATTGGCCATGTGGGAGTCCAGAGCCTTAACCACCATATCACCTGTTGGCCCCAAGCAAAAATATTCTTTAGAAATAAAGTCATTATTTTTCAAAAAGATTGAGAAGAGTATGTTTCTGGCAGATTAACCTTACAAAACTCCTCAGTTAGAAAAAAATTTCTCCAAGAATATTACTAAACACCAAGGAAATGCTACAAATCTGAATTAACATAAAGTATTCTACAGTTTATTTGCTCATCTATTTTCTTAATAATTTAAAAATATATAAGATTAACAACACAATAATTAAATACTTTTTGGTAGATATGTAACATATATGTGTGTAATATATTTTCTTGGACAGAGTTTTGCTTTAGGGTGCATGTGCTTGCTGCAGCATGTGCTTGTGGGAAAGACAGAGACAGAGAGAGACAGTGAAAAATCATACCACAGAGAGAATGGCCATGTCACAATCCCTTCTCATCCATTCTCCTCTAGAGATTTTTGGCATGCATGCGTACATGCCCAGCATGATTCAAGTCACCGGGTCCAGGACTCAAACCATGTTTGGCTATGTGGCAGTCTTCTGTCTCAACCACTATGCCACCTATTGGCCCCCACAATGGATATTAGGTCATAGAGAATAAGGAAGAAAATGAAGCAATACTGATGGCACATTTTCATATTTTATTGGAAATAAGTTATTATTTTTTAATTAGATTGTAGTAGGATAAGGTGAATATTGTGATCACTAGTGCAGCCAAGTAGGAAGGAAACTAAAAGAATACAGCTAGAAAATTAGAAAAACTAAAAGCCTCCCTGGGAAATATTTAATTAACACAATAAAAGCCAGATAAGACAGAAAGAAAGAGCAAAAAAAAGACAGAAGATGTACACAGAACAAATAGAAAAATAGTAAATTTAAATAAAACCACATCACAATTGCATTAAGTGTTGTTCTTTCAGTAATACAATGAAAAGGCTGAAATTATTAGACTAAATGAAAAAAGATTTCTTTATCAATGCATATAGAATATAGATTAGACTCAAAAGCACATAAAGGATAAAAATAAAGCATAAAAAATATACTATGCAAGTAGTAACAATGAATTAGTGAAGTGGATATATTAATATTAGACAAAATAGATTCTAAGGCAAGACAATTACTAGAGAATGAAAGTGATATTTCATAATGAAAAACGCTTCAGTATATCGAAAAGATATAACAATATAAATGTGTAGGTAGCTACAAATAGAGCTTCAAAGTACAGGAAACTGGGACTAGCAGGACTCCTCATTTTTCCATAGTTAAAGTCCTAGACCTGGTAGCTTAAACCTCAGATTGAGAACATAGGTTTGCCTGCCCAAAATCCTGAGAGGAGAAGAGATTGTGGTGTGGCCATCCTTCCCAGGGGATTTCTCGCTTGGTGTTTCTCTGGCCAGTGCACATGTCCTATAGCAAAAATTTTACTAAGAAAATGCAACACAACAAAACAAAAATTAATGTTAAAGAATTAAAATACGGGGCCAGCAGGTGACAGATGTGGTGGTTAAGACACTAGATCACAAATGCACAATTCTGCAGTTGAAGTCCCAGACCTGGTGGCCTGAAAAACACTCCAGGTGTGTCCATGCATACCCAAAATCCTGAGAGGAGACTGGAGAAGGGATTGGGATGTGGCCATCCCACCAGGGAGATGATTTCTCACTTTTCCTCTCTGTCTCACTCTGGTACACTATGGCAAAAACATGGCACACTATGGCAAAAATATCTTTTTAAAAAAAAAGTGAAATAAAACAAATAGTGGTTGATTTCAGTAAGTTATTCTTAATAAATGAATAACAATTTGCATAAAAATCTTAAAGGATATAGACGACATGGACAAAATTAGCCACCATCTTGACCTATCTGGTATTTACAGAACATTTCATCTAATCAGTGCAAAATATCCAATCTTTTTAAATTAATGTAGAACATATGTTCTCAATATGTAATATTGTAGGCCATTAAACAAGTTTCAACACATTTTAAAATACCAATAAATAAAATATGTATTCTCTGACTACGAAGACATTATATTTGAAATCCACATAAAAGAAACACTAAGAAATTGCCAAATACTTTGAAATTAGAAAACTGACTTGAGACTAACCAGCATTCAATAAAAAAATAACAAAGAAATTTTAGGTAAGATAGCGGGAATCAGGGTAGTGGGGGAAGAAAAGCAAATATTTAACAGAAACAAATGTGTAAAATTACGTTAAGGAGAACGTGTATGGCAGTATCTTTGACTAGATTAATATTCAGTGTATTCATGCTGGGAAGATGCCTTCTATATGCTGGTAAGATGTACAGTGATGAAATGTAAATAAAATAAGAATTACAAAACCACAAAATGGAATTTGAGACTTTTCACATCTCACTTTATAGTCTAGATTATAAGTGTGATTGTTGTTAAAGACAGATTCACTAAAGAAAAAAATAAGAAAAAAAAGAAAAGCCATTTTAATAATCATTTTTTTTTTTTGAGAGGTTTTTCATACAGGGTGCGTGTACTCGCCAGAAACAGAGAGACAGAAAGCAAGAAATCCCCCACCAGGGGGATGGCCACACCGCAACCCCTTCTCCTCCATTCTCTCAGGATCTTGGGCACACACACACACACACGTCCAGCATGAGTTTAAGCCTCTGGGTATGGGACTTGAACGTCAGTGGGCTACATGGGAGTCCAGCGACATAGACATTATGCCAACTGCTGGTCCCAAGGATATATTAAATTAAATAAAAATGAAAACTTAAAAATCAAAATGGATGAAATATAATTGAAGCAACTTATTTATGTAGTTGAACACTAACAAAACAAATAATTTCATAGTAACTAAAATTTCGACCTTATAAAATTGGAAAAGAAACCACAAACGACACTCAAAGCAAAACAATTAGTAATATTAAGGTTCAGAGCAGAAATAATTATTTTTAAAACTTTTTGCCAAAGCACTTGTGCATTTGCCAGAGAGAGAAAGACATCAAAAAAGTGAGAAATTGGGAACCAGGAGTTAGCGTAATGGCTATGTCGCTGGACTCCCACGTAGTCGACCACGGTTCGCATCCCGGATCCGGTGGCTTAAAACTCACACCGGGTGTGTGTGCATGTGTGCCCAAGATCCCGAGAGGAGAATGGAGGAGAAGGGATTGCGGCGTGAACATCCCCCCTGGGGGGTGATTTCTCGCTTTCTGTCTCTATGTCTCTCTCTGTCTGGCGAGTGCACGTGCCTTATAGCGAAAACCTCTCCAAATAAAAAAAAAAAGTGAGAACTCACCCTCCAGAGAGATGGCCATGCAGCAAGCCCTTTACCTCCATTCTCCTTTTGAGATATTGGGTTTGCATGCACACACGCCTGGCATGAATTTCAAGCCACTGGATCTGAGACTTGAACCTCATTTGGCCATGTGGGAGTCCTGTGCCTCAATCACTATACCACCTGGTGGCTCCACAGAGCAGAAATAAATTTTACAGAAAGTTTGAGTCTGAGACCTGGTTACCTTCTTTCTTGCTTTTACTCTTTCTCTCTATCTCTGTCTGTCTCTGAAGAGTGCTTTTTAATTTGCTAAGAGCAAATTGAAAAATAATAAATGAAATTTAATAAATGATTTTTAAAATGTATAGAAAGATTCTAAATAGATAAAAATCAATGAAATAGAAATCACGGTTTGAGTCCCCAACCTGCTGGCTTGCTTTCTCTCCCTCTCTCTCTCATTCTGTCCCTCTCTTGTCAAATTTAAAGAAATAAATAAATAAAGTTAAATAAAAATAAGTATTTAAATAAAATAACATTTTTGAAAAATAAAAATTATTAAATATGTACAACATACTATAATGTTCAGTGTTAACAAGATGAATATGTGCATGTCATTAATTGGAATATTATACACTGATTGCATGCTTTATAAAAGCCATACTGTACCCTATAAAAATACACATCAATTGGGACCAGCAGGTGGCGTGGTGGTTAAGGCGCTGGACACTCCCACATGGCTTACCACGGCTCAAGTCCCAGATCTGGTGGCTTGCTCTCTCACTGTTTCTCTGTGTCTCTCTGGTCAAATTAAAAAAAACAAATGAATGAATAAATACAATTATAAATAAATAATTATTTTAAAAAAATACATATCGATTAAATATAAATCAGAAATCATGGACTGGACCTGTAACAAGATGGTTAAGGAAGCAGAATCCCACTTGGCAAACCATAGTTTGAATGCTGGCATCTGCAGCTTACAAAACACACCAGATACATTGACTGTGTGCTCAAAATCCAAAAAGGATGGAGAAATGGAGAAGACTTTAAAAAGTAACCATACACCACTGGGAGGATGGTTGTTCTCTGACTCCTTATGTCTAGTTTATGCACATTCCATCCGTAAATTAAAAGAAAGAAAAAGAAAGAAAGAACATCATAATAAAAAAAATAGTCACCAAAGTCAAATAATAGAGAGGACATTAATGTGTGTTCTATAGAAATTAAATTAAATTGTCAGCAAGATGGTGGTCACCAGTGTTCATTCCCTTCTACACACACACACACACGCAATAACTAAACAAAATCCCATGCACTAAAATATCACAAGAGCTAAAAAAATCAAGGTGAGAAATTATAAACATAGGTGTAAGACAAAAGCTGTTAAAACAAATGAACAAACAAGATAAAGTGAAGAGGATAGGAAGGACAGTTCTACATTTCCCATATTACTCCTCTCCCAACCTTGAGCAGCACAGTATGGATAGAGAAATCTTCCAAATGGTGGAAAGAGAGTGAAGTGAGCACCATAATTGCCTCAAACCCCAACACTGAATACACCCCAATAAAACTGAACTCTAGCAAGCCTTCACCGCCTTACACTCTAAGCTGTTACCTATGGACTGAGCCTCCAGGCCTGTCCTAACTTCAGGCTGGATCCTATAGCCCTACATTCCAAGCATTCTGTAATGACAGGCTGACCTTACTTCCTTTTGCTCTGAACTGCCCTCAGAAACAGGTTGACCTCCATGGTCACAGACTTAGGACTATAGAAGCACTTGAACTGCCCTCAGAAACAGGTTGACCCCCATGGTCACAGACTTAGGACTATAGAAGCACCAGCCCAAACCCTATAGCTCTAGTATTTAGACCAGCACTTGTGGACTCAGCCTCCAGGCCAACCTCTGCAGGTAGAGGCCACAGTCTCACCGTCAGTCTCAGGCTCCAGGCCCCAGGCTCATCCTTGAAGACTCAATCAACATGTCCACTCAGTGGATCTAGGTTTCCAACCCTACCTTATTGAGCAAGGTACTAGACTTACCCACCTTAATTCGCTCATCTGTCCAAGTTGATTTATATTTCCCTTATGGTAAGAAATGTTGAACATTTTTCATATGCATTTTGGCCATTTATATGCCTTCCTTAGAGAACTGTTTATTTAATTAATTTGCTAATTTTTAATTGGATTATTTGTTTTTATGTGTGTGAGCTGCTTGAGTTCCCTATTATTCTTGTTATCAATCCCTTATTTGAAGCATAGCTTGCAAATATTTTGCTCCATTCTGAGGGTTTTCTCTTCACTCGAATTACTGTTTCCTTTGTCATGCAGAAACTTTCTAGCTTGATGTAATCCTATTTGTTTATATTTGGTATTTTGGCCTGTGTTTTGGATGTCACATTTATCTGTTTATCCATTTACTTTTTAGTTTTTTTCCAAAGGGTGTGTATGCTTTCCAGTGTCCTAATCACCATGCCATGTGCCAGCTCCTGGTCCAGACATTTCTAAACGGAATAAAACAGTCTTCCTAGTGATATGGTGGGATGGCCACGCCGCAATCCCTTCTCCTCCATTCTCCTCTCGGGATCTTGGGCACGCACACACATGTGCCCGGCGTGAGTTTTAAGCCACCGGGTCCAGGACACGAACCGCGGTCCACTACGTGGGGGTCCAGCGACATAGCCATTATGCTAACTGCTGGTCCCTGATTTTTTTAAAGGATTTTAAAATAAACTGAGAAATTTCAATTCATTCTACAAGAGAAAAAATAAAAACCTCTTTATTTCCATGATGTACATTTGTTTTTCTGTGACTAATCTGAGTAATGAAAAGTTGCCTGATACATGCTCACATTAGATTACCAAGAATGGTGATCAAGGGGCCTGCAAGTGGCATGGTGGTTAAAGGTGTTTACTCCCGCATGGCTGACCACGGTTTGAATCCTGGACAAAGCAGCTTGCTTTCTCACTGTCCTTCCCTCTCTCTCCGTGACCTTGGTAAAAAAAAAAAAAAAATGATCATAACAAATAAAATTAAATAAAGAAATATTTTAAAAGATAATGGTGACATATATATATATCTCACAATTTGAAATGGGTCTTTTCTTCAAGTTCAAATTTTTATACTGTATTTGATCAACACGGATTTTAATGAAAATGAAATTTTCTCTTGCTACTCATACATTAAATTACTCCTACAATCACTGATATTAGTTCTTAGAAGGGATACTTTAGGGCACAAAGAATTTTAGTATCACTAACAGAAACAGCACTGCAACACAGCAGAGAATAAAACAGACTTCTTTTTCCCTAAATTTCAGATGCAGACATTTTGCCTAAGTCTCTTACCTGCAGCATCTCTATTGCTGACCCCTCCAACCGATGCTCAAGATCTGAGATGAGATCTTTCACCAATTGATTCTGCTGAGCCAGTTTGTTTTCAGACTCTTCCAGGCTATGTAGAACTTCCCTCTCCTCATCCTCCAGTTTCTGCAGCTCTATCTGCTCTTCAGAGTCCAGGATGCCTTTCAGTCTTGCAAACTCTCCCTGGACCCCTTTTTTTTCATCCTGAGTTTGATTCTTTAGATATGAGAAAAGACAGATTCAGTCTATTGGGTAGAAACTGGGAGACAAAAAAAGAACTTTATTTTTAGGGGGGAGTTTTCTCACAGTAAGCAGACAGTAGCAGAAGAACAATTTCTGTTTTTTATCTATTTTTCTTTCTTTTTTTTTTTT
>NW_006199376.1:38220-43280 GCF_000334495.1 Tupaia belangeri chinensis
ATGCCAGACAGACAGAGAGAGACAGAGAGACAGAAAGCGAGAAATCACCCCCCAGGGGGAATGGTCATGCTGCAGTCCCTTCTCCTTCATTCTCCTCTCAGGATCTTGGGCACGCACGCACACGCGCCCAGCGTGAGTTTTAAGCCACCGGGTTCGGGACGCGAACCGCGGTTGACTACATGGGAGTCCAGCGACATAGCCATTACGCTAACTGCTGGTTCCCTTTTTTTTCTTAAGATAGATAGATTATTTTGCTATAGTATAGGTGTGCTCACCAGAGAGACAGAAAGTGAGAAATCTTCCCCCCCACCCCCCATCGAGGGGGATGACCACAGTGCAATCCTTTCTCTTACATTCTCCTCTTGGGATTTTGGCCATGCATGGACATGCACCCAGCATGAGTTTCAAGTCTCTGGGTCCAGAACTCAAACCACGACTGGGGATTCCAACCATGTGGGAGTCCAATGACATAACTATTATGCCATCTGCTGGTCCTATGGGCACAATTCTCAGGGATAACAATTTTTCCTATTTTTTTTTCTTCTTCATGATATTCTATAACAATGATCTTATTCAGTATTACTAAGGCTCATCTTAAGCCTAAATGGGACTCCTGGGTGTGACTTAGCATTCACTCATCTATGTAGGACACTCATGCCTGCCTGCATTACTGCTCCTTCCACACCAAAGCCCCTGCCAAAGGTTGGACACCGATGAGAGAATGAGCCTCGTTAAACGTTATCCCCTGGTAGAGTAATTAGAGTAATAGACTCAGAAAACAGGAACAGAGCACAGGATTCATTAGTTGTTCTCACAAGAGAGGCCCTCATGTCATTTTCACCCTCTAAATAGCTGTCTTCCATTATTAAATATTAACTGTCCCACCCCTACCCATATTTGGGAAACATTGGAAAAGAGAAATCAAATAATTTCTACTCTTATCATGGAATAAAAAGGAAAGGAACTCTTTTCATAAAGAATGTTCAGGTTCTCTGCTAACTCCCTCAGGGAGGGTCTCCTCTTGCCTTCCAGGAAGTTCTCTCTTCATGGATGTCAGCCTTCCACTTCTCAATTGTTTGCTGTTTCTTCATCAGCTCGTCCAGTGTTACTCGGAGTTTCTCCTGGGAGAAAGGAATCACATCAGAGTTAGGTATGGACTTTTTTAACACCTCGATAGAGGATACACGTGGAAGATATCAGCCTGATCTTAGAAGAGGACAATGAAAGGATTCGTGAGAAAAGCCATTTCAGTCTGTGACTGGGAAGAAAATGCAGGACAGGTAAATGTGAGTCTCATCCCCTTACTAAGACTAGAGTGATTCTCTTCTGTTCAGGAGGAAGAAACAGATCCTGCAGCAAGAAAAAAATTTAAATCTCAACCCATTCCAGTTACTCTTCTTCTGAAAGGGACAATCAGAGCTTCTCTAGGACACCAATTCTGTACCCGTCTAGCTCAAGGTAGAAACATCTTTACTCTTCTCTAAGACGTTGTATTCTAAACTTATTCTCTTATAGTTGCGTGGAGTGTAGAAAAATGTCCATTGAGCTTTTGGACAATAGTATGGAATACAGAGAAATCACAGGCCTCAGGTGTGTTAGAGGTAATTAAAGTTCAATACAAAGTGGAGATTTCTAAGTAGGTGCCATTTTCTGCCTTGTCTTTCCTCCATCCTGGTCTCTTACTTGGTATTCCTTGGCAACCTCCTCTAAGAGGAATGTCTGGTGATTACGGTGCTCCTGAGATCGCTCACAAAGCCAGCAAATGACTTTCCCATCCTTCTTACAGAAGAGCAGAAGCTTCTCTCCATGGCGTGCGCAGCAATCTACCGTCTGCCCCTCCTCTTGACTGAGGTTGACCTCCCTGAGCCTCTCCACTATGTTGGCTAGATGGCGATTAGGCCGCAGGCTCCCAGGCTGGTAACTGACTCTGCACACCGGGGCGCAGCTCTCCTCTTCTTGGCCCACAGTGGGTTTGGTGTGGTTTGCAGTGATGCAGGACTGGCAGAAGCTGTGTCCACATTCTAGGCTCTGGGGTTCTCTCAGGAGCTCCAGGCAGATGGGGCAAGTCACCTCCTCCTTTACATTCGTCAGAAATGCCAAGGCCATAGCAGCTCCTCCCCTGCTCTTGCTTGTCTTGGCTTCTGAGGTTCCTTTGGCTCTTAGATCCTTGCCTGTGGAAGGTTAATAGGAGACACATTAAGAGAGGTGGGAATATAAAGAGTCTTGATTGTGAAGAAATCAAGAATTAGCTAAGACCAAACTTTTGAAGGGCAAGAAGAAAGAAAAGAGAAACAAGGGGTCTCGCTTCAAAGCCTAGTGTTTAAGAGTCACATCCCACGTGGCTGTGCTCCAGTCCCAGCCCATTTAGCTTGAAAAAATGCCAGGTGCATGTTCATAGCTATCCCAAATTTTGACAAAAGGGTGAAATGGAGGAGACAAGAATGCACCATGACCATTCCTAATTAAGGGGTACGTTTTCCATCTTCTTCTTGCTTCCTCTAGCGAGGGCTCACACCCTCTAGCAATCAAAAAAGAGAGAAAGTGAGCAAGAGAGAAAAACAGAAAGAAGTATGATGTCCTTGGGGGACCAGCAGTTAGCATAATGGCTATGTCACTGAACTCCCATGTAGTCAACTGTGGTTCGAGTCCCAGACCTGGTGGCTTAAACTCATGCGGAGTGTGTGTACATGCATGCCCAAAATCCCGAGAGGAGAATGGAGGAGAAGGGACTGCGGCATGGCCATTCCCCCAGGGGGTGATTTCTCACTTTCTATCTCTCTGTCTGTAAAATTGAAAAAGTAGTAACAATAAATACATAACATTAAACAAATAATTTTTAAAAATAAAAATGTTTTATGTCTAGGTCATGTTACATGACAAATTGTATTTGTGCAAAGACTGTTATTTTTTCCCACTAAATAGATGACAAATCTTAGGTCTTTTCTATTAAGAACTTCTTGTGTTAGATTTTAGAGGGTGTCAAACAATTTTGATGACCTTGGAAAAAGACATTTGTATAATAATATCAAGTACTAGGACCAGTAGTTGGTGTAGTGGTTAAGATGCTGGACTCCCACATGGACAACCATGGTTTGAGTTTCGACTTGGTCTTTCTTCCTTTCTCTCTCTCTCTTTTTGTGTTGTCTTTCTCTGGTAAAATTGAAAAAGTAGTAACAATAAATACATAACATTAAACAAATAATTTTTAAAAATAAAAATGTTTTATGTCTAGGTCATGTTACATGACAAATTGTATTTGTGCAAAGACTGTTATTTTTTCCCACTAAATAGATGACAAATCTTAGGTCTTTTCTATTAAGAACTTCTTGTGTTAGATTTTAGAGGGTGTCAAACAATTTCTTCAGTCCAGGTGGACATCTTCAAAGTTTCTATTATTAAAGTAACTTTACAAGGAAATTTGATAAAATTCAAAGCCAGAAGTATAATACTGTAAATTTTCTCAAATCATAGGGTTGTGTGATTGTGTTTCACTTCTCGTTTTTTAAAAAGAGCCTAACAATTAGGAAACGTTTCTACTGTGACCTTTAGAAGGGAAGAGCAACTCTGTTTTTTACTTCCTGTTAGTGATATTTCTTTTACAAGCAATCATGAGTAGAAAAGGCAATATTTTTAAGACTTGGCGCTGGGTCTTAGAAAGTTAACGTAAAGAGAATATTTAAATTTTAGATACAAGAAATGAAAGGAGCAAGAAAAATGTTAACCATTGTAACATGAGAAATGTAATGTTTTTACTTAAACTTGGGATTACAATAGGAGAGAAATAAATTGTTTCTTACGCTGACTAATTCTAGACTACTCAGAATTTGGGATTTAGAGAAGAGAAAGATACATATCAGAAACGTTTGAAGGAAAGCAAAATCAAAAACCCAAAGGCAAAAACAAAACCCAGAATGAGTTATGAGGAAGTAGAAGAAAGTAAACAAAATGAAAGTTTAAAAAAGAAGAGAGTGGAAAAGTAGAAGCAATTCTGTTTCCATCTGTGCAACTAAGACCAGACACCAGGTGCTTCTCTCTTTTATACCCCCTCTGTGTGTGTGTGTGTGCGTGTGTATACATCTATCTACTTATATAGATGTATACACACACAAGATCATTGACAAATACTACTAGAAAGACATGGACTTGGTTAGGAAGGCTAATAGTGAAGCCAGTAGGGTTATTCAAGAATTCTACTTGAAAATGTATGGAACTATTTAAATGTGAAGAAAGTGAAGAAAATACAGAATGAGAAAGAGGAATGTGCTAGGTAGGTAGAGGAAATTGCATTCATGAATTACTTGTTCAGGAAGACAGAGCATCATCTGTGATTTGTAAATACCTAGTGTACACAGAGCTGCTAGGTCTTGGTATTCCCCAAAGAATTAAATTTCACTTTGAAGATTCCAAGGATTTTAGTAGTTATAAACCAGGAAGCAGGAAGAAAAAAACCAACATATATTGTACAACATCACAACTATTTTTGTATACTACATATAATACTAGAAAATGAAATATTGAAGCAGAAATGTGATGAATCAATCCTAAATTCCTGTAATAGTGGCATGGCTAAGGTGTACTATGAATTCAGAAGACAGAAGTCTAACACTGACTTACCTAGTACCAGGAGGATAGAGTATGATGTAGTAGTGAAAATGTTCAAGGATTTCAACCTCAATGCAGTAAGAGTTGACCAGATGAGGGGAAGTGGGGACAAGAACAGAATTACCTAGGGTCTTCTATAGTTCTAATTTACCTTGAGTAAAGGCGTGCCTTAAGGCTATGGAGCAGGAGTTAAACATAGAGGCTTACCCCTCCACTTGCACTACTAGCTCTTATGGGCGTCATTATCGTGCCACTTTTCCTGACATCTTTTCATAATATTTACCCACCAATCATGTAGCTCATTTTGTATATTAAAAGACAGAAAAGATGTCACTACTGAAAATTCTTTCCACCTGTTTGTCTTGATCCTGAATTCTCAGCTGAATTCTGCTTCTTCTTTTTTTTTTTTGTTTGAGATGTTTTTGCTTTAGGGCACATGGGCTCCCCCGACAGAGAGA
>NW_006199376.1:43318-47358 GCF_000334495.1 Tupaia belangeri chinensis
GCAATCCCTTCTCATTCATTCTCCTCTTGGGATCTTGGGCACACATGGACATGTGCCCAGTGTGAGTTTTAAACCACCAGGTCCAGGACTTGAACCAGTCGACTACATGGAAGTTCAGCGACATAGCCATTACTCTAAATGCTGGTCTCTGAGTTCTGCTTTTTGGGAGGCAGATGTCCAGTAAGAGCATGGTGAACTGTAAGGACCAGCACTAGTTCCCCAAGTCTGTACTGGGGCTCTAGTGGGAGCTCTGAATGGATAACAGGGTGAAGAGCTGGCCAGTTATCACAAAATCTAGGCTCCTAGGCAGACAAATCCAGCTAATGAAAACTGATCTGTAGGGTCCTTCAGAAATACTACATTATGACAGGGACAGACATTAAACTATTAAGGCTCAAAGTTCCCTGTGGCATAACCACTGCTCTTGAGGTTTCAGTAATCTGAAAGAGAGCATTCTTGCTCTCTTTTGCACAGTGCAATACAAAGTTAGGAAATGTTAAGGGAGTTTGGAGAGAACTCAGTCTGGGGAAACACTCATTCCTCGAGACCCTTATCTTTCACTTCTTTAAACCATTCTTTTGTTTCTTTGTTTCTTTCTTTCTTTTTGTTTTTCACTAGAGAACACATGCATTCACCAGAAAGAGAGAGAGAGACATAGACAAAAAGAAAGGGAGAGGAGGAAGCACCTTCCCTGTGGCCTGTTCATGCTACGATCCCGTCTTCACCGTCTTGCCTCTCCCTCCTGTCGGATTTTGGGCACAGTCACAGAAGCACATAGAGTGTTTCTTAAGCTACTGGAGCTCATACCAGTCAGCAGGCTGAGGATCAGTCTGCCTTAATCAACACACCCACGTGTGGGCCCCCAACCCACCTCTTTCAAGACTGCCCCCTCCCCCAGGACTCCAAGTAGGAAGCCTGTAAACCAGGCCATTAGCTTCTTTTCACAACAGATTAACAAATGTGGATTTTAAACTCACCTTAGAAAATCCAGTTTTTCTTTCTGACGGCTTCCAAAGTCTGCGTTCCACAAATCACTAAATATACTTTCATACAGCAGTGGAGAAGTTATGATTTCTTGGGGTACTCGAGTGAAAGCAACCTAGATCTCTTTTCCACAAAGTGGTTCCCTCAGAGAAAGTCTCAGAAACGAAAGTAAAATTCTTGAGGTGGGCAGGAAAGGAAAAGAGAAACTATCAACCAATAGGATGCCTCACTGTAGGGGACTTCAGTAAGTTACATTCTGAATGAGTCAGTCTGCAGGGAAGCCTTGAATTTTTACTTAAAGAGAAGTGCTTAAGAGACTTTGTGACTCTAACCTTCTTTTTATCATGGATCTCAAGATTCTCTTTTCATTCCACTCCTTCCGACTTTTTTTTTTAACTCACCCAAGCATTAATAATTACACAAGGAAATTTGTCACCTATTGAAATGCTTCTTACCCGTTACTCTTGCTCCTGATCTCTCAGTTGAATTCTGCTTCTAGAGGGCACCTATGGCCCAAGGAGAAGCATGATCAAAGTTAGTGATTTAAATAATTGCCCTGACTTCCTGAGTCTGGGATTGGAGATCTCATCAGGAAAGTAAATAGAAAGCTGCAGGGCGGGGCAGTTGTGACACTCTAAGGCTTCAGACACAGTGGGGACAGGATAAAAGAAATGTATCTGAGAAGCAATCTAGAAATTATTCATTTTTACTTGATGGCAGTTAGCAATTAGACTTGCACAAACTCTGCAATGTCCCCCTGTTGTGTTCTCCAAATATTGATTTCCACCCTGAACAAGACCAGGCTTAACTCTCTTCTCTGAGAGTCATTATTGCAGACCTGGTGCAGAAGCCTGCGCTGTGGCTCATGAATTACTCCCTGACATCTGTTCTAGAGTTTTCTAACAAGGACTTCTCAGGGAGCCCTCACTGGAACTGCTATATAATCAGTCATAGAGATGAAGATTAAATTAGCATTCTTGGATAACTTAGAAAATAAAATTCTTGAGAAGAAGTAAGTGGGGAACATTGTAGTGGGTGTCCTATTACATACTATCATTGATTTCCCAACTCCCACAATGCTCTATACTCCCTCCCAATTCTTTAATGTGTTGTAAAGGCAAGTAAGGAATTTCTATTTTGTTACTTATTATCTTAGATTGAATAGAAGGATACATATAGTGATAATTAAACAGCTGAAGCAGGCAGTACTCCATCTTGGAGGAGCGCTTCCATTATGAACTGTTAAATTCTTATGACTGGAAACCTGCCCTCTCCCGGTTTGTCTCAGAGTAAATAGAGTGATTAACATTCCTATTGTCCTTAAAACCCCACTTCTCCTAGTTGCCTTAAGATAAGGTCCAGTCACTGGACCTTCCCTGGAGCTATAAAGACTATTAAATTCCATTGTGTTTAAGTAGAGATAGGACACACCCTTAGGGAAGATTAGCCTACCTGTCTGCTTTTTCTTGGTTTCTGTAACCTGCTTTTGGTTTTACAGTTGTAAAACCCTATCCCCCACCCTTTCAAGCCCACTGGTCTTTGTCCTTGCGAATCCTCACATCATCCTGGACATGATTGTACATTTTTGGCCTACATAAGCTCCTTTTTCCTTTCACTCCGGGCTGCGGGATTTTGAGTGACTTGAGTCCTCCTGTATGCCGCTGGCTTAATAAATAAACTCCAATAAATTTGGCTATGTCTGGATGTCTTTTTATTTCTTGCTGAGTAGACTATAACAGTTAGAAATGTAGATATAAAGCTAAACAGATTATGGTAGTTAAATATATCTTATATATAGCTAAAATAATTATTATTTAATCGAACAGCTTAATAACAGTGTCTGGTTTTCTAGACTGAGGCAATTCTAATGGTTTCCATTTGGTCATTGCTACCAAAATAGTCTTTACTCAAGAGTTAGAAAACCAGTGTGGAGGGGCCAGCAGGTGGTGGGATGGATAAGGGCGCTGGATTCCCACATGGCCAACCATGATTCAAGTCCTGGACCTGGCTTGCTTTCTCACTTTCCCTTTCTCTCTCCCTCTCATCAAATAAAGAAAAAAATAACAATAACAAATGGAAATAATTAATTAATTAATTAATTCTTTAAAAATTATAAAGAAAAAAAAAAGAAAACCAGTGTGGATATTCTGTCCTTCGCTGATATCTCTTTTCTAATCCTGCATTCTTGGACTCAGCAAATAATTACAGGACACGGTTGCTGATTCACTGGTACTTCTGAGGTGGAACTGAGACAAAACTCTACTGGTCCCAGGACTGCTTTAAGTATCTAGTGGGCCACAGGGAGATTCTGGAACTATGGGGTTTAGTGTAAGCTCAGAAGCAGCATCTAGAAAAGGTCCACATGTTTTATTATTTACCTTTTTTCAATGTTCAGTGACTTATGAAAGGTCATAGTTCCCCTCAAGAAGAGTCAAAAAAAAAAAAAAAAGATTTACAGTACAAATTTTTCTCTGTGTAGTGGGGTTCTTGTTTAGTGGGTCCAGCCTACTCTTTATTTAATTGGTTGTGGGACAATAAATTTGTTAAATTCTGCATGTCGATTGACAGACATTGAAACTCTATTTTTTTAAAAATTATTTTACTTAACTTTATTTATCCATTTATTTATTTATTTTTTAATTTGACGAGAGAGGGACAAAGAGAGAGAAAGTGAGAAAGCAAGCCGCCAGTTCAGGTCCGAGACTTGAACTACAGTTGGCCATGTGGGAGTCCAGCATCCTTAAGCACCACGCCACCTGCCGGCCCCCATTGAAACTCTATTTTAATAATTCAAGATAGGCCTTGATTAAAATGACAGAAAACTTTTCCCCACTCAGGTGTAGAGTGGACTTGAATCATATCTCTCCCCAGTGCTGGCCTCACAGAAAAAAATTCTTTTGTTATTTATCAATTCCTGATTCTCAGAATAGTTTTTTTTTTTTTTTAAGTTTATTTATTTATGTAGTTCCATTTGTTATTATTATTATTTTTTTTTTTTGAGGGGGGTTTGCTATAGGGTGCGGGTGCCTGGCAGACAGAGAGACAGAAAGAGAGAA
>NW_006199376.1:47585-48086 GCF_000334495.1 Tupaia belangeri chinensis
AGCAAGGCTCTAGGTCTAGGTCTGAGACTCCGTGCCTTAAACCACTACGCTGCATGCTGGCCCCCAGAATAGGTTTTTGTCAAGTGATGAGTGCACTGTACAATTAAACAAAGTCTTTTGGTGCTTTGCAACTAAAATTCAGAAAAATTTAGAAAGTAAAAACGAAGCAAAAAATAAAATAAATCATACAAATATCATGCAGACAGAAGAGCAAATGGAAATTCCAGTGGTAGGGGTGAAAGTAGCTTATACAGAGTATATTTTAGGGCATGGGGATTGTAGAAGAAAAGGCAGCACAGATGATGGGTTAAAAAAACGCAATTGTTGGAAGGATTTCAGTTTTCCCTGTTCTTCATCAGAAGAGACAATAACAGCTATTTTTTAGAAGTGGTGGAATTTGTCATGAAATCTATATATATATATTTTTTTTTTTGGAGAGGTTTTTGCTATAGGGCACATGTGCTCACCAGACAAGCAGAGAGAGACAGAGAGACAGAAAGC
>NW_006199376.1:48121-49275 GCF_000334495.1 Tupaia belangeri chinensis
ATGGCCACTCCACAATCCCTGCTCCTCTATTCTCCTCTCGGGATCTTGGGCACGCACACACATGCACCCCGCGTGGGTTTTAAGCCACCAGGTCCGAGACGTGAACCGCGGTCGACTACGTGGGAGTCCAGTACAATAGCCACTACGCTAACTGCTGGTCCCATGAAATCTATATTAGGAGTGAAGTGTTTACAATTATTACAACATCCTTTTTATTCTTTCTCTGGCTTATTCTTCATTTCTTCTTTCCTTTAATAAATATTAACATTTTGGAATCAGCAACTAATGTGATGAATAAGGTGCCCAGATACCAACCTGGAAACCTCTGTACCAATCAGCATCTGACCCATATAGTAGGAGAGTCAGGGAGGTCAAGAGGAGCCCATGGAACTGTCAGAAGAGAGAGCTCTTTGAGCACCATGGAGAAAAACTCCTGATCCTCTGTAAGGAGGATGGGAAGGTCATTTACTGGCATTATAAGTCATCTCCTGAACTCTGTAAGGAGGATGGGAACATTCACCATAGACAAGGGGCCGTAAGAATGTCAGGTAGGCCCCAGGGAGAGGCAGAAGAGGGTACCTGACATACAGTCTATTCCTGTATATACCACGTTGTTCCTCTTGTCATTATAGAAGTGATCTGTAATCTTTTTTCAAACCTATTGCTAAACTTCTAAGGTGTAAGGACATTACTATACAGTGTTTCATTTGAATAAAGAATACTCTTAGAGCACAAGTTCTTGGTAAAGAGAGGTCTGATAAAAGGAGAACTCCTACACGAGGTAAGCTGTGACTCTCCCTCTGAGGAGGAAAAGGAGAATTTAGGGGAATATTTATGGTTATATGTGGGAAGCATGTCATGAGAGGTGAGGACTCTCCTTGCTGCAGGGTTCATGTTTACTTGAGGAAAAGAGAGGACCACGTTGGTTTACCAGCAGTTAGCGTAATGGCTATGTCGCTGGACTCCCACGTAGTCACCGTGGTTTGCGTCCCAGACCCGTTGACTTAGAACTCACGCTGGGCGCGTATGTGTGCGTGCCCAAGATCCCGAGAGGAGAATGGAGAAGGGATTGCGGCGTGACCATCCCCCCTGGGGGGTGATTTCTCGCTTTCTGTCTCTATGTCTCTGTCTGTCTGGCAAGTACACACTCCCTA
>NW_006199376.1:49306-53581 GCF_000334495.1 Tupaia belangeri chinensis
ATCCTGAGAGGAGAATGGAAGAGAAGGGATTATGGCGTGGCCATCCCCTCTGGGGTGTGATTTCTCGCTTTCTATCTCTCTGTCTGTGTCTGTCTGGCGAGCACATGCGCCCTATAGTGAAAAACCTCTCAAAAAGAAAATTAAAAAAAAAGAAAAAGAAAAAAAACAGAGGACCACGCTGCCCCAGCTAAGCACATGGAGATGTCTGTCACCAAGGATTAAAGAATCAATTTACTTCTCTGAGTTGCCTCTTTTTTTTTTTTTTTTTCTTTCTTCTTTTTTTTTTTTTTGGAGAGATTTTCACTATAGGGCGCGTGTGCTCACCAGACAGACAGAGAGAGACATAGAGACAGAAAGCGAGAAATCACCCCCCAGGGGGGATGGTCATGCCGCAATCCCTTCTCCTCCATTCTCCTCTCGGGATCTTGGGCACGCACGCACACACGCCCGGCATGAGTTTTAAGCCACCGAGTCCAGGACATGAACCGTGGTCGACTACGTGGGAGTCCAGCGACATAGCCATTACGCTAACTGCCGGTTCCCTCTTCAGTCTTTCTGACATGTCATAAATTCTTATCACCCTTGTAGTTTCTATCACATGAGAGCCCTTTGAGATTTTCCCTGTTTATCCTTTGTTCACATACTGAAAAAGCTCATTCCTTGACTCTGGTGTGGTTCCTTTCTCACAAGAGAAGTTCTAGGCAGCTCTCAGAGGCTGAGCAAGGGGCCACAGAAAGCTGAGAATATGGAAGCTGATGTTGGAGAAGAGAGAACTTTCTGCAAGACAGGAGGGGAAGCTTTCTGAAGGATTTCTGAGACAGGAATCTGGGCAAGACTTACGGTCCTAACATCAGGACACCCCTTCCTCCTTGCTCTCTGACACTCACTTAGTGCTAAAGCCATTTAGGTTCTTCTTCATACTGTTTCTATTGAAGGGAAGGCCTGGAGAGTAGACCCATTATGAGTTTGCACAGATGATTTTAACTGAACACAAGATGGAACACTTGGTGAGGAAGGTTGGAGAATCCAGATTGTCCTCCTTTTTTCCAGTGAGCTGTTGATACTTCTCATGGAAGACATAGAGAATTGAAATTTTCTTTTCGTTTCTAAATTAAGAATATGTGATACAGGGAATCATGATTGTCCAGAACAGCTGTCTACAATCTAAGCCTCACTCAGGTTTTACATTTAATCTCGGATTTGGCTTAGACAAGACAGTCTGAGGTCACTCTTTTGACTGAAGCCAAACTGAAAATAGCAGAAAAAAAAAAAAACAAACAATAAAGAGCTTCCCTAAATTACCCTTCTCCCTCTACTCTTCTCCTGGCTCAAACTCTCTGAAAAGTGAATTTACATGACTCCTCATCTTTTGCACAGTAGACTCTCATCTTGACCTCTCTGTCTTGTCCAACCTTGTAGTATCACACAGAGAAAAGATACAAACACAATGGAATCAGCTTAGCAGCATCCTGTACAGGAAAAGGAAGAGAAAATGCAAGGATTGAAGAAAGGAGAGAAGACAAAGAATACCCTGGCAGGCTGAGGATGTCCTGGGTAAACAAAGCCAGTGGATCAAAGAGCTCATCTAGGATATGGAGCATTCAAGGCCGAATGTTACCTATGGAGGTACTGCAGGTAAGAAGGATGCCCAGTCCAATAGTCTGAACATAGCCTGTACCTTTTTTCCTGTGTCCTTGGGCTCTCATCCTGGTCTGTTAGGGTTTCTTACTTACCCTTGTAATGCTTCTGCTTTGTCATCCATTCCAGATATCTGGGGAATGACTGAATAAAAGGATTCCAGGAGAGTGTCTAATTTTTATTAATTATGAAGTAAGGAAACACATTTGATCTTGGACCGAAGTTCTATGTCACTTAGTGATAGAGAACCCATGTGATTGGTGACCTAGAGCTGGACATTTGCCAGGATTCTCTTTACTTAGCTTAGTCGCAAGTCGACATGGGCATTTTCAGTTTGAATATACTTTTAAAATTTTAACAAGTGTCTCCTGTCATTTTTTAAAAATTTGAATTGATAGTAGATTGAGTCTTATTTTTGGAGGATGGTCAGATATTTACATAGGTAATGTCATACTTGAGTGGGGTGTGTATGGTTGTATGTGTGAATCAGGAAAGAATAATCTTGCACTTTTAAAGAGATGTAATGTAATATTTTGAACTATTTTTAAGCTTTAAACAGTTTTTAAAAAATTGATTTATTTACATTTTGAACTACTGTTAAGTTTTAAACAGTTTTTAAAAAATTGATTTATTTAATTTTATTTTTTCTTTTCTTCTTGAATTTGACTAGATACAGACAGTGGGAGAGAGAGAGAAATGGAAAATGAAAAGAAAGCTGCCAGGTCTGGGACTTGAACCATTGTTGGCCATTGTACATGTGGTAGTCCAGAGCCTTAACCACCATGCTGCCATTGTCCATGTGGCAGTCCAGAGCCTTAACCACCATGCCACCTGTTGGCCCCCAAACATTTTTTATTTCTTAGAAAATTCTCATTGTTGCTGTGATTCAGGAGGTTCTGTAGAATTTAAGGAAGTAGAATTGTCACACTTTGTTGTTTGAGTCTCATCTATCTGTGCCATATTACCAATCATTTTCTCAGGAAAATCCTAAGGTTTAGCAATATAAGATGGTATGATTGCTACTCAGAGGTTCAGAAATGATGGGGAGGGGAAAAGTTCTAAAATGGATACACAGGAAGACAGTAATCTATAGTTATTCACTGAACATTTGATGCCCAGGTGCCTTTTTCATTCTTTTACTTTGAAAAAGAATTGTATCTGTGAGCACCTCATAGAATTTGTATTCTTTTTGCCAGCATGATTAACTTCTAGGGCAATAAGCCTGTTACAAAGTAGACATCCCTGAGTGTGAAGATCTTTCTGTTGTATATACAGATTCATGTCTTTATTTCCTTGTAACTAGGTACTTCATTCTGATCTGAGACACTAGGACTTCCAGTAGATGAAAAGTCATAATGTCATTGGAAGATCATTTGTCAAAATGCAAGATAGTGCAGTCTGCTCCCATTGACTAAGAGCCACAGTCCATTGTGACAATAGGGTGAAAAGAGAGCAAAGATTTCGCCAGTTTCCATGGATGAGTGCTGAGGAGGGATATGAGTACACACACACACACACACACACACACACACAATCAGTTGAGAATTCCTTGTTCATACAAAGATAGATACCTTGGATTTCTTGGGACCAAGCAGAGTCAAGAGTAGATACTCTTTGATCAAGTAGGCCATTAAAAAAGAAAAATTCAGGGCCAGGCCAACAGGTGGTGATGTGGTTAACACACAAGACTCGTGGTTAACACACAAGACTCCTACTTGGCCAACTGTGGTTTGAGTCCTGGATCTGGCAACTTAACAGTCACTCCAGGTACATGTGTGTACATGCCTCAAAGCCCAAGAGGATGATAGAAAAGAAGGGATTGTGGAGTGGACATCCCCCAAAAGGATGAATTCTAACTTTGTCTCTCACTGTTCTTCTCCCTCTCTCTCTGGGAGCACATGCACCATAGGGAAAAATTCTTAAAAAAAAAAAAAAATTCAACTCAGAACTAATTGGGTTTTATTTGGAAATAAAAATTGCCAGAAGACATGAGGATCTCACCTAACCCCGCATGAATATCCACTGCAAAAGTAATTTCCCTCCTTCTCAGTGAACAAGAATACACTTAAAAGTATTTAAATACTTTTAAATTCACAAACATTTGTTCTAAAATTTTTCAAAATTAAATAAACATCAGTAATTTTTAGTTTTAGAGAATTATTTACTCAGTTTTATTTGTTATTATTGTTATAACTCTTTTAATTTAACAGAGACAGAGAGACAAGGAAAGGGAGAAAGAAAGGGACCACCAGGTCTAGGACCCAAACATGGTTGACCATGTGAGAATCCAGTGTTTTAACCACCATGCCACACGCTGGCCCCCAAATCTGTAATTTTTAAAAAATGATATATTTATTTATTTTATTTGATATTAGTATTTATGTTTTAATCTTACCAGAGAAAGACAGAGAGAGAGAGAGAGAGAAAGTGAGAAAGACAGCGATGAACCCCAGTCAGCCACCTAGCCACCAGGCCACGTGCTGGCCCCCAAAATCTGTAATTTTTAAATCAAGTTGATCTATTGCATAAAGATAGTTTAATAATTTTAAAAATCCTGACCAGCAGTTGGTGTAATGGCTATGTTTTTGGACTCCCGTGTAGTCGACCACAGTTTGAGTCCTGGACCCAGTGGCTTAA
>NW_006199376.1:53650-76858 GCF_000334495.1 Tupaia belangeri chinensis
CATCTCCCTGGGGGGTGATTTCTCACTTTCTGTCTCTCTGTCTTTTTCTGTCTTTCTGGTGAGCGCACGTGCCCTATAGCGAAAACTTCTCCCCCCAATTTTTTTTTTAATCAACTATTATGAATTAAAAAAAATCATTTGAGTCACAGTGGAAAGGAACCAAAGATCTATAAACTGAACTACAGTTTATGTGCTAGAAATGGTAGAAGTTATTTTTTAAAATTAGATTGTTTAATTTTAACAATAATTTTTATTATCATCATAATCATTACTACTATTATTTCCAAATGATATTTTGAATTCCATTTTGCTTATTTGATAAGAGCTATTATGTACTCACACCAAAATTACAATAAAATTCTAATTGTTTGTATTGGTACGTGTACTGAAGAAAGTAATGGAATGGAAGAGGTTGCCAGCAATGCCTGTGATTGAGAAGATGAGAATTCAGTAAAGTGGAACTTACGCCCTCTGAACACAAATTCTGTACCATAGGACACGGACGCATTTTACATTTTTTATTAATTAGACCAGCAAATGGTTATGATTAAATTGAGATACTTCAAAAGTTATTTTATACTTAATGGATTGATTTTCTCACAATGATCCAAAGTATTAGATAAATTTTATACCAAAATTAATTTAAGGAAATAAAAACAGACATTTGTGTGTTACTTAAGATTACTCTGCTAAAATTATAGTTTGATTTCCCCAGTTTCCAGTATGTAAAAAAGATAGGACTGGAACTCAGACACTCTGGAACGAAAACCTCTATTCTTAGTACCTATTACTTATGCTTTTTCCCCCTAAGGTTTTGATAAACAGGAGGCATGATTAGTAAATTGAAACAGGAGGCATGATAAGTCAATTGACATACTGCTGAGGACTCATTTTATAATGAGTGACTTCTATATTTGGTCTTTCCTAATGCAGAAGTTGTTACAATCTTTCCTTCATCCCCTTCATCAGTATCTATAAGGATTTGGATTTTAAAGACTTGGCAGAGGTGCTACAACAATTGTAGTCCTTCTTAATTTAATTTTTTCTTTTTATGAGGGATCAGTAATTTTTCCTTGGGAACCTGAGAAATGGTAAGGAAAAAAATCTCTCCTAGGTGCAAATAAAATATTGGAAAGAATATGGTACGAGCCAATTTGCACATCTTAATTCGACTAGGACATTCAAGAGGAAAGAAGGGGGATGGCACAGAAAAGATGCTCACCATGGTGCAGATGAGCTCAGGCGCATGAACTGCACCCAGGGCATGAGCTCTGCACAGAAGTGGGTGAGGGCGTAAGACGGTTCAGGACCCTGGAGAGCACAGAACCATGGGAACTTCACATTGGCAAGGGTTGAAATAGGGGAAAACATTCTGAGAAAAGTAACACGAAGAGAATTTATAAATGAGAAACCCATGGTTTGTGACATTGAAAAAGGAGACAGTGCCAGCCTCATAGTCTATGAAAACCCCAACACGACAAAGAGGAACTGTCAGGGACAGGGTCAAGATCGAAGGATCACGGGAGGTAGAATTTTCATACGCTTTATATTCAGATCGATTCTGAAGCCCTATAACCCAGTAGCCATATTGAGGCTGGTAATTTACAACTTTTTTCATACCACCCAGTACAATGGGCTTGGAACATGATTCCAAACATACTCCCAGGATCCAGTCACGTTTGTTGGACACATCTACCTCCCAGTAGTGTTTTCCTGATGTGATACCAGGGGAACCCAGGACGCCATCATCTTCATTGTTACCGTAATATGATGTCCACTTGCGTTTATATCTTATTTGTCTTCGATCCACAGAAATGACAATATCTGAATTGCTGCTTGGAGCAAATGTTATCTTAGCTGTAGAAAAATTAGAGAGATGAGTAAAGGATATGATGCAGCTTTATTTGTTGTATTGTGACAGTGCCTTACCTTAAGAGGAAATTTCTGTCATGTATTATAAGGAGAAGTAGAATACTACAAAAACATGAGCACTATGTGTATGTTGGGGGAAAAATGGGCCTTAAATCATGAGACCTACAAGAGAACACCAAACTCTAAAAGATCAAAAAAAAAAAAAAAACCAAGCAGGTAATTTAATAAAATTGTGATTTATCCTTACCCCAGTAGCATTGGGCATCTGTCAGCTCTGAAATTAGAAAAATCCATAATATTAACATAAGCAAAGAAGTTGGCACTAAAATCTATTTCCTCTCCAGATTAGTAAAAGTAGAAGCAGTTATGGTGGCACATGGAACTGGTATGAGAGAATGAACCAGACACCTGGCCATTCCCTGTCTAACATAACTGCATCAGCAGCATGCAATACCCAACCTCCCTTACCTCCTCTTTCTGCATCTAGAAACTGAACCCTCTTCCCCATTTAAGACCCTCTACCACTAGAATTACCAACCACACACTGGGTCCCTCTCCTCACCTTTGAACACTTGCAGTATTCCTCTCAGATCAGGAGCTCGGAACACCCTTCTTTGTTTCTTGGGAAATGTTTTTGGCTTGTTCACAATCAAGGTCTCATTCCTAGAAATAAAAACAATGGACCACCCCACAATCACCTTCTGTCTCATGAGCACCACTAACTTCCTGTCACTTCACCTCACTGATGTTCTTCAACCTGTATTCCTTAGAAGGAAAGAGGGAGATTCCTGACTCTGGGGCCAGATGAAATGTGCTCATATCCACCTTTCCACTTCTCTGTATGACTTTGGGGATGTCTTACCTCTCAAAGCGGTTTCCTCCTTCTGAAAGAAAATGATAAATTTCTTCCTTCCTACCTCTTAGAATTAAAAGGAAATGATAAGATAATAAATTTCAAAACCAAATCTTGGGGGCCAGCAGGTGGGGTAGTGGTTAAGGCTCTGAATTCCCACATGGCCAACTGCAGTTTATGTCTCAGGCCTGGTGGCTTGAAACAAATCTCTGATTTTGTTTTCTCAATTTAGAAAATGATATCGTAGAGTTTTGGAAGGACTTATACAAATAAATAATATATAACTTTTAAAAAAAATTACATGGGGAGGATGGGTCAGCAGGTAGCATGTTGATTAAGGTGTTGGACTCCTACATGGCCAACCACAGTTCGAGTCCCAGACCTGGCAACTTTTTTCCTCATTTTCCATTTTCTCTCTTTTTTCCTCTCTCTCTGGTGAACACATGTGCTCTGTAGCAAATTAAATAATAATAATAATAATAATAATAATAATAATTTTTAAATAAAATGATTATGTCTAAAAAGAAAAAAAAATCATGCTGTGTGTGTGTATGCATGCATTCTCAAAATTTCCAGAGGAAAATGTAGGAGAAGGTATTGTGGCATGGCTATAACCCCTGGGGGTGTGATTTTTCACTTTATGTCTCTCTCTTTTTCTCTCTCTCTTGCAAGTACATGTGCCCTATGGCCAAAACCCTAAAAATAGAGAAAACTTTGCTGTTTTAAAAAAAGAAAAACCCATCTGGGCCAGCCAAATGATTGAAGAAGCCAGATCCCTCATGGCTAACTGCACTACTTGAGTACTGACTCCAGTGACATGGACAACACGCTGGGCACATATGCAGCATGCCAAAAATCCCAGCTGAGCGTTTTCTCACTCTGCACTCCCTTTTTTTCTGTTTCTCCCTGGCAAGCATGAGTATTCTTTAGCAATTAAAAAAAAGAAGAAGAAGTATATAATACATGGAAACATTATTGCCATATATGTGGGTACCCAGGGAGACAGTCCAAAAGTGAGGTTGCAAACAGACTCCTGAGTGTTAGAGACCTATCAGGGTGGGAAGCCTATTAGGAAAGTCCCACATATTCAAAGCTTTTCCGAAGGAGGCCTTCAGATAACATCTAAGCTTTCCTCTTCTTTGGAAAAATTATAAACATGAGGCAAAGGAGATATTGTGGACTTCATACTAATACTGTACGGAGTGTCATGTGTTTGGGAAAAGGTTGATTCTGTCGTATTGGCATGCAGTTTGAGACACAGAATACCCCCTTGTTGTACTTTTGTAAAGTATGTGACTGAAATGGACCAACTGTTTGCAAAGGATCAAAATATTGTTTTCAGTGATTCAAGTGTGCTTTTGGAAATCTAAATAGAGCTACTAAGAAGGATGTGGTCTCTATTATTGATAACAGAAGAACAAACATAAATATATACGAATTGTCCAGGGGAAAATTTTGGGCAGTTAACTGACAAGGAAGACACATTCTCTCAACAGTAAGTCAAGCACCTATTAAACACAGAAGCAGAGCTAAAGGCACACAGGATGTGTAAAGTGGCGATGTCAAGGGTGTCTGAAATTGGAACACTTAACCGCTATTACCAATTCTGACTCGACGGTGTGACCCCCACTGCCATCTAAATCTTTTATCATATAATAAAGTCTATTCTCAATAGTTAAAGAACACCGAAACTCTGATTTATGAGTAGATGCTTAAGATAACACTATACCGAAATTTACTGCCCCGGGAGACGTTTTATTGTAATTAATCACTAATAATTCCAATTATAAGAATTGATCTTATCATTCAAAAACCTATGCATCTCTTCTCACAGTACAATATATATCCTCTGTGCTCTCCTATACGTACCTTTTCATGATGCCGTTTGCATCCTAGGGAGAAAGGAAAACCAGGAGTTAAGAATAGTAGCCTCTCCTCATTTGCAGAGGTGCCTTCATTTACAAAGCTGTATCATGCTCCCACCAGACTCTGATGTGCTAGAAAGAGAAATCATCCCAGTGTGATAGACAGGAAAATAAAGATAACAAGAGTCATGTGTTTAAGTTCCTTTTAAAGTAGAAACAGGGTCCTTGCAGAAATAGGAGGAAATTGAAGGCTTTCTGATTATATGAATATGAAATATTTTTACAAGTAAATAGAGACACATACTTTTTCCTCCAACTGTTTTTGTCTCCTGATGATTTGAATAGTCATGAGGCCCAGCAATTGTGGCAGCAAAATACTCTGCAAAGCTGGAAGCCATATGGAAGACATGGGTTCAATTTTTAGGTCAACATGTACATGGCTTGTACATGCATGTGTATTCATGATCCTGGCTGGCTGGGCAGGTTGAAGGATCACCATGTGACAACCTGTCAGGGGTGCTTTTCTTTCTCTTTCTCTCTTCCTCTTTCTCACTCTACTTTTCTATCATGAAAGTAAGAAATTAATAAACTTATTTCTCAATAGATATGTGAACTGATGCACTATTATTCATTAAGCATTATGTTAGATTTTAGAGAATCCAAGATGAATAAATAGTAGGCCTCAAGAAGTTTGCAGAACGTACAAGTAAACAAGTGTATTAAATAAAAGCAAATGCTTCACAAGCCTCTCTTCTCGTTTTATACACTAACTCTAATTGACCTCCTTCACTCCCTTAAATCTAACACACATATATTCAGTTGATTTCCAGTCTAATATTTTTAGACATTTTACTTATTATTTTTACAATTATTTATTTAATTTTATTTTTATTATTGTTATTTTTAATTTGCTATAGGACACATACACTCACCAGAGAGAGACAGAGAGAGAGAGGGAAAGTGAGGAAGCAAGCCATCAGGTCTGAGACTCACACAGGGATCAGCCATGTAGGAGTCCAGCACTTTAACCATGATGCCACCTGCTGACCCTGCAACCTAATCTTTTTATTTAGATTTATCACTTAAATGCAGCTTAATATATTCAGTAGTGAAGAAATAACAGGACCAGCAGCTCAAGATGCCTAATATGAAACACCAACCACTTTTCTTTAGAGATTTTTGCTATAGCGTGTGTGCACTCTCTGGAGAGACAGACAGAAAGCAAGAAATCAGCCCCTGGGGGGAGGGCCAGACCTCAATCTCTTCTCCTCCATTCTCCTCTCAGTATATTGGGCACACACGCACGCTCACCTAGTGTGTTTCAAGCGGCTAGAACTTGAACCATGGTCGACCATGTGGGTGCCTGGCCCCTAAAGCCCTATGCTACCTGCTAGCCCCTCGGCACTCTCTTATACATCACTGTCCATTATGTTACTAATAGTCTTTCAGTCATTGTGCAAAACAGTACAGTATTTACCTAAACACTACTACTAGGCCAGTTTGGTCTACATTCTCAAGAGTTTTCAGCCATTTACTGTTTTATCACCACAATGTATAAGTTCCAACATGTTTGGTCTCTTGTAGCCTAGGTTCACTCTCTCCAAGTATATTCTCCAAGACGTAGATTATTTGCTCATCTGTCTATATACTACTCATAAAAATAAATGAATAAATAAAACTTTAAAAAGATAGTGATTTACAAGGAGATAGAAATAATTAAAAAATAGAAATTTTGAAGATTAAAATAAAGTAACAAATCTAAAATGTTTAATAGACGAATGCCTCACAATAAGATTGCGTATGAAAAGATAATTGAATCAGAAGCTGAATCACCAGAAAGTGTCTAATCTAAAGAGCAAAAGAAAAAAGATTTTAAAAAATTGAGAGACTCAGAGACAGTGGAGTGATGTCAAGTGTACCAGCATTCATGTAAAGGAATTTTTAGCAGGACAGTAGAGATAAAAAGGAATTAAAAAAATAATTAGGAAAAGACTTTCTAATTCCTATAAAAAATATTAATGTAATTATTTAAACTCAACAAACCCCCAGTTAGATAAATAAAATGAAACTGCAGGTAATACTATAGCAAACTTCTGAAGACCAAAATAAAGGGAAATTTATTTAAAGCAGCAAGAGGAAAAAAAATCACACAAAGAACACCATTTAAATGATCAATGACTGAATCCTCATCTGAAACAATAGAGGGTACAAAGGACTAGATAGACACAATGAAAGCACTAGAGAAATCAAAGAAACTGTCAGACCAGAATTCTGTTTAAAGCAAGAATATTCTTTAACAATAAAGAAAAGGACATTATTTACAGAAAGAGAGTGAGAGAGTTTGTTTCTGGGCAGATTAACCTTAAAAAAAACTCCTTCAGTCAGAAAGAAAATTTTTATAAAAAAATTACTAAACATCGAGGAAATGCAACAAATCTGAATTAATGTAAAACATGTTATAGTTTATTTTCTCATTTATTTTCTTAATAACTTTAAAAGACATAAGATTAGCAACACAATAAGTACAATATTCATAATATATAGTACAACATATATGTATGTAATGTATTTTTTTTTTTTTTTAGATTTTTTTGTGATAAGGTATGTGTACTTGCCAGGAAGAAAGAGAGAAACAGAGAGGAACAGCTATGCCACAGTCCCTTCTCCTCCATTCTCCTGTAGGAATCAGGCACACATGCACACAACCTGGCACAAATTTCAAGCTGCTAGTCTGGGACTTGAACTATGCTCAGACGTGTAGGAGTCCAGCACCTTAACCACTATGCCATCTGCTGGTCACTGTAATGTATTTTAGATCATAAAGAATAAGGAAGAAAATGAAGCAATACTAGAGGGACATTTTCACATTTTATTGGAAATAAGCTAGTATTTTTTCAAAGTAGATTGTAGTAGCATAAGGCACGTAATCACTAGAGCAAACAACTAGGAAAGCAACTAAAAGAATACAGCTAGAAAATTAGAAAAATTAAGTCTTCACTGGGAAACATTTATTTAACACAAAAAAAGCCAAATAGGAAAAAAGGAAAGAATAAAAAAAGACAGGAGAAATACACAAAACAAATAGAAAAATAGTAAATTTAAATAAAACTGCATCAATGATTGCATTAAGTGTTGTACTTTCAATAAACCCCCTCAAAAGGCTGATATTATCAGACTAGATATAAAAGATTTCTTTATCAATGTCTATATGATACATATTAGGGGGGCCAGTAGTGACATGGTGGTTGAGGCTCTGGACTCCCACATGGTGGACCCCAGTTCAAGTCTCAGACCTGGCAGCTTACTTTCTCACTTTCCCTTTCTCTCTCTCTCTCCCTATGTCTCTCTCTGCTCAGATTAAAAAATAATAATAAATAAAAAGAAATATTTCTTTTAAGAAAGATATATATTAGATTTGAAAACACACATAGGGCAAAAGTGAATGGATAAAAAATATATACTGTGCAAGCAGTAACTATAAATCAGTGAAGCAGGTGAATTAATATTAGACAAAATAGATTTTAAGGCAAGAACTATTACTAGAGAATGAGTGATAGTTCAAAATAAAAAATGGTTCATTCTATTAGAAAGATATAATAATGTAAATGTAGCTAAGAACAGAGCTTCAAAATACACAAAACTAATGTTAAAGAATTAAAATGCAGGGCCATCACGTGACATGGTGGTTAAGACACTATATTCCACATGGGTGACTCTGTGGTTTGGGTCATGGACCTGGAGGCTTGAAAAACATGCTGAGAGCATCTGTGCATACCCAAAATCCCAAGAGGAGAATGGAGAAGAAGGGATTATGGTGTGGCCCCCCCTTTACACCTTCCCCCTGGGAGACAATTTCTCATTTTCCCACTGTCTGTCTGTCTCTCTTTCTCTCTGCCACGCTATGGCATTATGATCTAAAAAGAAAAAAGAAGCAAAATGAACAACAGACAATAAAACAGTAAGAGTTGAAGATTTCAATAACTTATTAATACATGATAGAATAGCTGTGTAAAAACCTTAAAGGATGTAGAACGAGTGAATATTAACAACCATCTTTTATTTTTTTTTTTGTAGAAGTTTTTTTTGTGTGCTTGCCAAACAGACAGAGAGAGACAGATAGACAGAAAGCAAGAAATCACCCCCCATGGGGGATGGCCACGCCACAATCCCTTCTCCTCCATTATCTTCTCAGGATCTTGGGCACGCACACACACGCACCCGGCGTGAGTTTTAAGCCACCTGGTCCAGGACGTGAACTGCAGTCGACTACATGGGAGTCCAGCGACATAGCCATTACGCTAACTGCTGGTCCCAACAACCATCTTGACCTAACTGATATTTACAATTTCAAACAATTAATGCAAAATACACATTCTTTTAAAATTAATAGAGAACATTTGTTCTGAATATGTAATATTCTAGGCCATTAAACAAGTTTCAATATATTTAAAAAATAAAATATATGTTCTCTGACTACAAAGGAATTAAATTTAAATCCACACCAAAAGAAATACAAAGATATTGCCAAGTATTGGAACCAGCAGACGGTATGTATCATGGTTACATTGCAGTACTCCCACATAGTCTACCACAATTTGAGTACTGAACCCAGCAACTTAAAACTCATGCTGGGCACATGTGCATTGGAGCCTAAAATCCTGAGAGGAGAATGTAAGAGAAGTGTTTGCAGTGTGGCCATACCCCCAAGGGGTGATTTCTCACTTTCTGTCTCTCTGTCCCTCTCTCTCCTTGTGGTGAGAGCACACACCCTATAACAAAAAACTCTCTCTAAAAAAAAAACAAAACAAAACGGGACCAGCAGATGGTGTAATAGTTATATTCATTGCTGGACTCCCACAACTCCCACACAGATATTGCAGTTCAAGTCCAGGACCCAATGGCCTAGACTCATGCTGGGCACATGGTTGTATGCCCAAAAATCTCAAGAGGAAAATGAAGAAGGGATTGTGTCATGGCCATTCCCTTTGTGTGTGTGTGTGTGTGTGGGGGGGTGGTGGTGGTGGTGATTTCTTACTAGTCTTCTCTCTGTTTCTCTGTCACATAAACCTTGTAGCAAAAAATCTATCTAAAAAAAGTTGTCCAACATTTTTTCATGTGCATTTCCACCTTTTATATGTCTTCCTTAGAAAGCTATTCAATTAATTTACTCATTTTTAAATTGTATTATTTGTTTTTATGTGAATGAGCTGCTTGAGGTCCCTACATATTCTCGTTATCATTTCCTCATTTAAAGCATAGTTTGCAAATATTATCTCCTATTCTGAGGGCTTTCTCTTTGCTCTAATTACTGTTTCCTTTGTCATGCAGAAGCTTTTTAGCTTTATGTAATCCCACTTGTCTATATTTGGTATTGTAGCCTATGCTTTAGGGGTCATATTTATTAATTTATTTAATGTTTAAGTTTTTGTTGAAGGGTGAATGTGTTTGCCATAGAGAGACAGAGAGAGAGAAAGTGAGAAATCATCCCCAAGGGGAGATGGCCATGGCGCAATCCCTTTTTCTCCATATTCCTCTTGAGATTTTAGGCACACACACACATGCTCCTACCGTGACTTTCTTTTCTTTTCTTTTCTTTTTTTAAATAATTTTTCATTGTTTTCCTAGTAGAGTTGAAGGGAATATAAAAGAGTCTTATGATGAACTTTTTGCCTACAAATTTGACTACTTGGATTATGGAAACAAATTCCTACAGACATACATTAAAAAAGAAGTGTAAGGAACCAGTGGATAGCATAATGGTTATGTCACTTGATTCCCATGTTTGACAGCGGTTTGAGTACTGAACCCAGTAGCTTAAAACTCACATTGGGTGGGTGTGCATGTATGCCCAAAATCCCAAGAAGAGATTGGAGGAAAAGGGATTGTGGCATGGCCATTCCCACTTGGGCATGATTTCTTGTTTTCTGCTCTCTCTCTTTCTTTCTTCAGCAAGTGCACGCTTCCTATAGCAAAAAAAAAATAAATAAATAAAAAAACTCTCAAATAAATAGACATGTAAGAAATCCAAGCAAATCTCATAGAAGTAAAAAAATTAATTATGAATTTGTAGAAAACAAAACAGGCTAGCTGGTGACATGGTGATTAAGGTGACTGGATTCCACAAGGCTGACTATGCATTCGGAGCCCTAGATCCAATGGCTTGACAAACATGCCAAGCACATGTGTGTGTGTGTGTGTGTGTGTGTGTGTGTGTGTGTGTGTACCCAAAATCCTAAAAGGAGAATGAATGAAAAGGGATTGCAGTGTGGTCACACCCTCCAGGAGATGCCTTCTCACTTTCCCTCTCTCTCTTTTTCCCTCTCCATTGCATGCACACACACTATTAAAAAAATAAAAAAAGAAGAAGAATACAATAGATGGATTTATTTAGGAAGAAATAATCCAAATTTTCACAAATTTTTTCAGAATTTATAAAAAAGAGGGAGATATTTCAATTCCTTCTATAAGGAAAAAAAAATCTTTTGCAACATAAAGTACATTTGTTTGCCAGTGACTAAGCTGATACATACGCAACATTAGATTACCAAGAATGGGGACCCATAAATACCACAATATGAATGGGTCTTTTCTCCAAGTTCAAATTTTTACATCGCACTTAATCAATATGAGATTTTTAATACAAATGGTATATTCTCTTGGTACACATATGTTCAATTATTCTAATAATCACTGAAATTGGTTCTGAGAAAGGATACTTCAGGGTCCAAAGATCTTCAGTGCTACTAACAGAAACAGCACTGCAACACAATAGAAAAGAAAGTAGACTTCTATTTTTCTAAATTTCAGATGTAGACATTTTGCCCAATTCTCTTACCTGCAGCAGCTCTATTGTTGACCCCTCTAACCGATGCTCAAAATCTGAGATGAGCTCTTTCACCAACTGGCTCTGCTGGATCAGTTCCTTTTCATACTCTACAAGGCTGTGTAGAACATCTTCCTCCTCTTCCTCCAACTTCTGCAGTTCTTTCTTCTCCTCAGAGTCTAGGATGCCTCTCAGTTTTGCAAACTCTGCCCGAACTCTTTTTTTTTCAACCTGAGTTTGATTCTTTAGAAATGAAAACAGGACAGGGATTCAGCCTACTGGACAGAAGTTGGGAGACATAAAAAGAACTGTTTTCTTTGAGGATTTCTCTCATGAAAAGGAGATAGGAATAGGGAACAATTCTTAGGGTTACTAATTTTTCCTAGCTTTTTTCTTCATGATGTTCTATAACAATGACCTTCATCAGCATTACCAAGTCTCATCCTAACCCCAAATGTGACACTTAGTTGTGGCTTAGCATTCACTCATCTGTGCAGGACACTCATACATGCCTGTGCTACTGCTCATTTCAAATTAAAAGCCCTACCAAAGCTTGAACACTGAGACAAGAATGAAAAGCCACTGCCAGACATTATCCCCTAGTAGAGTAATAGAATCAGAAAACAGGAACAGAGTACAGGAATCACTAGTCATTCTCACCAAAGAGATCTTCATGTATTTATCTCCTTTCAAATAGCTATGTTCCTCTGTGAAATATTCACTGTCTCACCTCTACTCATACAGGGAAACAATGGAGAAGAGGCCTAAGCAAATGACTTCTGCGTTTATAAACTATCAAGGAAAATAGAGGAAGGGAGTTATTTCCCCAAATCCTGTCAAGGTTTTCAGCTCCTTCCCTTAGGAAGGGTCTCCTGCCTTCCAGGAAGTTTTCTCTTTATGGATGTAAGCCTTCCACTTCTTAACTTCCTGCTGCTTCTGCATCAGTTCCCTCAGAGCTGTCTGGAACTTCTCCTGTGAGAAAGGAATCACATCAGAGTTGAATTATGAACTTGTCAACATCTAGGTAGAAAATAAACATGGAAATAATCAGTTTCACCTCTGAAGAGAATAAAGCTTCAAAAATAGTTAGAATGAAAATTAGAAGAGATAATTTAAAAGAAAATCTGAGGTGGTGAATGTGCCATTTACATCTTAGGTAATAGATTTCACCATTTTCTCTCTATGATTACACAGATAACCCACCCCAGTTACCCTTCTTCCAAAAGGGATAATCAGAATTTGTCAAGGGTCCCAAGCCTCTATCCCTCCAGTTCAAGGTACAAACATCTTTACTCTTGACCAAGACGTTGTATTCATGGCTTATTCTCTTGTAACTGGATGCAATGAACAAAAGTATCCTTTAAAAAGTTTTGGAAATTAAGTATGGTATAGAGAAATCACAGAAATCACAAAGTAATTAAAGTATAATGCAAAGTAGAGGTTTTCTAGTAGTTGTTATTTCTGCCCTGAATTCCTTCCATCCTGGTCTCTTACTTGGTATTCCTGGACAACCTCCCCCGTGAGAAATGTCTGGTGACCACGATGCTCCTGAGACCGCTCACAAAGCCAGCAAATGACTTTCCCATCTTCCTTACAGAAGAGTAGGAGTTTCTCTCCATGGTGTGCACAGTGGTGTACTTTCTGCCCCTTGTCTGGACTCAAGTTGGCCTCCTCAAGCCGCTCTACTATTTTGGCCAGATGACGATTAGGCCGTAGGCTCCCAGGCTGGTATCTGATTCTGCACACGGGGCAGCTGCTCTCCCCTTTTTGGCATAGTGTGGACTTGGAGTGGTTTGCAGTGATGCAGGACTGGCAGAAGCTGTGTCCACAGTCTAGGCTCTGGGGTTCTGTCAGGAGCTCCAGGCAAATAGGGCAGGTCACTTCCTCCTTTACATTCACTAGGATTGCTGAATCCATAGCTACTGTTCCCCTGCTTTTGCTTGACTTGACTTCTGAGGTTCCTCTTTCTCTCAGATTCCTGTATGATTGGGAAGATTAATAGGAGGTAGAGTAAGAATTGTGACAATACAAAAAATAGTGATTATGTAGAAATGAAGCATGGACCAAGAGTAAAATATGAAAGGACAGAAAGAAAAAGAAGAGTAAAGGAAAAAGAGTAGGATGATATAGCAAAAAAAGAAATATTCATAGTAATTTTGAACATTTATTCCCATTTCATGTCACATGACAAAATTCCATCTTAATCCGTGCAATAACTGCTATTTTCCCTGAATAGTAGAATGAATGAGATTTTTTTTTTTTTTTGGAGAGGTTTTCGCTATAGGGCATGTGTGTTTGCTAGAAAGACAGAGACAATGAGACAGAAAGTGAGAAATCACCCCCCAGGGGGGATGGCCACGCCTCAATCCCTTCTCCTCCATTCTCCTCTTGGGATCTTGGGCACGCATGCACACATGCCTGGCATGAGTTTAAGCTACTGGGTCTGAGACTCGAACTGTGGTCGACTGCATGGGAGTCCAGCGACATAGCCATTACGCCAATTGCTGGTCCCCAAAAGAGACTTTTTTAATCAAAATTTTTTGTGACCCACCATCTATTTCGTTTTAATATCAAAAAAAAAAAAAAACAACCAAAGCCACTGATTCCTCAGGGATTTACAAAAAAACCCCCAAAAAACAAAAAACTTAGGGTTTAAGTGACTATGAGCTTGACATTCACCTGGGAAGTTGCAGAAAATTAAATAATGAGTTATACATAAAAGACAATATGTGATGATACTACTAGAGACACACATGTTGTTGGGTAGTGAAATAATAGGCCAAATAGAGGGTTATCCAAGAATTCTTACTTGAAAACCATCAGATTTAAATGAAGTCTGAAGCATATGGAGAAAACATAGACAGAGGTAGAAGGCAAATGTATTAAGTAGAAGTTGAATACATGAGTAATTGTTTATAACATGGAATAATAATATAGCACTATATGCGCGTTACATTTCCAATGTGGGTGATGTACACAGAGCTGACAGGCAATTGGTATTACCTGAGGTGACAGGAAGTAAAAAATGTGATGCTTTGCGTATAGAGCAAGAGTGATTCATATCTAAAACTTGTTTTTGAAGTGTGACTTATTTGTAAGAATGATTTGAACAGCATTGTTGAGAATGCCCTTGTTCATTTAACAAGTATGTGGGTCACATATGACATCTTAAATAAGCAATAGAACTTGGTTTTTTGTAAATACAAAAACAAAAAAAAAAAAAAAAAAAACCAAGCCACTGATTCCTCAGGGATTTACAAAAAAACCCCCAAAAAACAAAAAACTTAGGGTTTAAGTGACTATGAGCTTGACATTCACCTGGGAAGTTGCAGAAAATTAAATAATGAGTTATACATAAAAGACAATATGTGATGATACTACTAGAGACACACATGTTGTTGGGTAGTGAAATAATAGGCCAAATAGAGGGTTATCCAAGAATTCTTACTTGAAAACCATCAGATTTAAATGAAGTCTGAAGCATATGGAGAAAACATAGACAGAGGTAGAAGGCAAATGTATTAAGTAGAAGTTGAATACATGAGTAATTGTTTATAACATGGAATAATAATATAGCACTATATGCGCGTTACATTTCCAATGTGGGTGATGTACACAGAGCTGACAGGCAATTGGTATTACCTGAGGTGACAGGAAGTAAAAAATGTGATGCTTTGCGTATAGAGCAAGAGTGATTCATATCTAAAACTTGTTTTTGAAGTGTGACTTATTTGTAAGAATGATTTGAACAGCATTGTTGAGAATGCCCTTGTTCATTTAACAAGTATGTGGGTCACATATGACATCTTAAATAAGCAATAGAACTTGGTTTTTTGTAAATACAAAAAGACAAGGCACTAAGACTTGCATATGCTACCAGTACAGTGCATTTATTCTCACAGTGTCTTCCATACTGAAATCCTTGTGTTGCAGGATCATCCTGAGAAAAAAGTCACCTTCTTGAGACTGCCTTGCAAGGTAGGGATAGTGTCAGAACTAGGTTTTGTTGCTGGACTCTGAACTCTTGGGACTTGAGACTTGGTTTGTTAACCTTTTTTTTTCTTCTCTCTCTTCTTCAATTAACTATATTGCATATGGTATGTTTAATGTTAATTCTGTAAGTTCAATATAAGTATAAAATTATGTAAATAAAATATACATGATTGCTAGGATTTGTCACTAGTTACATGTAAGCTAGAATGTGTGGACAGAAATAACCAACTCTATAGAATTAATAACTAATGTTTATTCCTAAACACAAGAAACACTTCATTCCTAAACTTTATTCCTAAAGAGTGACTGACCTCAACAAAGGTAAATGTGTCTTTCTCAGGATGTTTAAATATGGGGATTCCTTTTATTTGGTTTTGAGAATGAGAGATACAATTTGAAATTTAGCAAGAAGAATTTTTCTGTTGGCCCAGTCCAAAAGGTGGGTCATCTGGAAGTGGGAGGGCTCACAGGTTAGAGGTGGGTTTTAGAATTTTTAGGTTGTTGATTTGAAAGGATGGTCCGTGTCTCAGGAAGAGATCAGCAAAGGTACTTTAATAGAGATAAGGAGACTTAATATACATCACAAAGATACTATGGCAGAGAAAGGATGTAGGAAGAGTCCTGTTATCAATGGGCAAAACTGATCTATTAATGTTTGTGCGTGCAACTCCCCCTAGGCCCTCTGGAAAGGATTTTGGAAATAGGGAAAGCAGTCTGTTCTCAATTCTAATGCGTAACTAATAGAAGTTAACAATGATCTTACTGAGTCTTTACAAATACCTGGACATGGAGCAAGGAAGGGGAAATATGCCACCAGCATTTTCCTAAGTGTAGCAGAAAAGACTCTCACAGCTCAAAATTTTCTAAATCAAAATCTATGAGTTGCGATGACTGACTGTATGCTTCTGCTACTATTTTAATCATTGCTTATAAGGAAGGGAAAATATGCCACCAGCATTTTCCCAAGTGTAGCAGAAAAGACTCTCACAGCTCAAGAATTGAGAAGCCACCTGTAGCTTCTAAATCAAAATCTATGAGTTGCGATGACTGACTGTATGCTTCTGCTACTATTTTAATCATTGCTTATCTTTATGTCCCAGTCATTCCATCCTGTCTTACATGCTAAGAAGGGAAACTGACCCTCAAGCAGTAATTTTCCCTTGACACTATTGAGTCTCAGTGATCCTGTGGTTCTGTTAAAGACATTTAATGGGCCTCCTCATCATTTTGCCCAAAGATAATTAATAACTTCCCTCTTGTTTTTACATATACCTCTTCCTTTAATAAGTTTTGTGCCTCATACAGCAGAGATGGTTATAGACGCTAGTCTGCTCTCACTGGTGTTGGCCTTGCCAAATTAATTCATTTCCTTATTCACCACCTCTAGTCACTTTTTCAAGTGATGACTAGAGCAACCCAATCTCTGGTACTGCTGAATGAGCATACCTGCTTGTATTGGCATCAGCCTGGGTTCAGGGATTAATTTATTGATGGCTGCTAAGATATGATGGGAAAAAAGCTCTTCAGCATGAGGTGACTGGTAAGTCTTTCCCTCTCTGAAAAATGAAGGGAACAGTTGTAAACAATATATAAGGGTATATTTAGGTCTATAAAAACTTTCCACTTCTCATATAATTTCTGAAGGGAGCCTAATAAAGAGCAAAACTAAGGGACCAGCAGATGGTGTAATTGTTACATTGCTGGACTATCATGTCAACTGCGGGTCGAGTCTTGGACCCAACAGCTTAAAACTCACACCAGGCATGTGTGTGCATGTGTGTGTGCCCAAGATCCCGAGAGAAAAATAGAGGAGAAAGGATTGCAGAGTGGACATCCTCCCTGGGGGGGTGATTTCTCGCTTTCTGTCTCTCTTTGTCTTTCTGGCAAGTGCACACACCCTATAGCAAAAATCTCTCAAAAAACAAAAAACAAACAAACAAAAAAACTAAAGATGGTATGAAATTATTATCCAGTCAGTGATACAAATACTAAAAATTGACCGAAGTACATATTGTGTTAAACAGAAGGGACTATGGCACAGATCAGGATCTGATCAATGGCAAGGTCAAGTTTTACATCATGTGATAATATATAGACCGGTTTACGACTTAGTTTATGATAGAAACATAGGGTGGGGCTTCCAGTTGTCTCTTAACTCATTAAGATACAAGCAGTGCTTAAAAACATCAAGACTTGGGCCTGCAGGTGGTATGTACCCTATCGCAAAAACCTGAAGAAACAAACAACAAAAGAAAGCTGCAAGTTTATGATGGCAACTTTTCACTTTTCTTAGAAAGATTGGAAAAATGAAATTGTACTTTGGTTTATGGTTAGGCAATATCATCTACCAAGATGGTATAGAAAACAAACTTAGTATCTTTTATAATCTCAGTCAATATTCAACCCAGAAAACTGTGACAAAATGCTTGTGGGTTTTTCCCAGCTAGCAAATAGTCCTTTGGTAGAAAATACCAGCTAGGAGCTTTCTAATTAATTTTGAAATTGAGCAGGGACCTTCTGAAAAGGTCTGGGTTCTCAATTTCTCCTTTTGTTGCCCAGTCAAAAACTAAAAATAACAATTCTCCAAAGCGAAAATGAAAAAGGGCTGACCTAGAAGTAAAGTCTTTCTAAACTGTTTGCAATGAAAGGGTCATTTAGATTTTTAATGGGCCAAAGTAAGGGTAAAGAGCCAGCTGGTGGTATGATGGTTAAGGTGCCTGGATCCCACATGGCTGACTGTGTGGTTGGAGTTCAAGGCCCAGTGGCTTGAGAAATGTGCTGGGCCCATGTGCTTGTATGCCTAAAATTATGAAAGGACTGAGAAATGAAGGAGAAGGGATTGCAGCATGACAGCTTCCACTAGGGGTGCTTTCTTACTCTCTTTCTTTCTCCTCCTTTCTCTGCTTCATCAATCACTGCTTACCATAGGTTACAACCAGACTCCTTGCATCAAGAAGGGGAAAGTAATCTTACCTTTAATTACCTAACCTTTTATCAAAAGGCCTCAAGAATGAAACGATCTTATGTCCCACATTTCTGTATAGGCACACAGGCATTTTCCCAGATGCTTGGCTAGAATTTTATCTCCTACACTCAGCATGAGATTGACACAGGCAAAATTATCCTTATGTTCATCCTCAGACCTTCAAAGTCCACACTGGGCATGCAAATGACTTCCTCCAAACAGGCAATTAAATTTCCCTTACTGGACAAGAAATATATAGGTACAGCAAAAGCCTGCTAAAACAAAAAGCTACAATGACAAACCCCCCTTCCTAAATATTCAAAAGATCCCACAATGAAAGTAACACCTGACCCCATTCCCAGTGCAATTATCTGACAGCTTTCCCATCCGAAAGCCTCTTGGGTATATGTACTTTTTGATTAAAAATTTCTCTTTTCATACTCTTATGGTGCAGCTTTGTGTCTTGGGTCAGTCTCTAGCCTTAGAGATCTGGACCTAAAGAACCGAGCATTCCACATTAATGACCCCCAGCTTTTATATGTACTGGCTTCATTACAAAGGCACGACTGACTTAAAGCACTGGCTATTGGTGCAACTTAATCTTCAGTACCTCTTTCCACCCCCGATGTTGGAGATGGAGCTAAGTCTCAATCCTCTTCTCATACTTTTTCTCTTTCATGTGACCAGATGCCATCTTACAGCTACAGGGGGGCTGCCAGCTATTAGTAAACTCTAACATACAAAAAGATACTAATCTTTTAGGGTTCTAAGGACTTTAGGATCCTAAGCCATGAAGCAGAGAGAACGTGATTATTTAATCCTAAAGTCCTATGACATGTGGCACAGCAGAGGTATACTGTAGGAGTTTAGAAGCAAGAGGCGTGAAGCTAACTGAACATCAGGAGAGAAACAAGGAATGTGATGCAGAGGTGAAAATCCCCAAGTTCAAACATGATGCATAAAGTAAGGTTTGGTCAGATGAGGGAAAGTCAAGGTGAGAAAGGGCATTGCTGGGGGTCTTCCTTTGGCCTCAATTAACTGGAGTGAGCCTGTGCTTTCATAGGAAGGGTGTGGCGTTATACAAAGAGTCTCCTTTTCTCTAACTCCTTTTCTCTTGGGTGTCAGAATCTTGTTATCTTGCCACTTCTGAAATCTTTTCAAAGCATTAACCCACAGATTACAGAGCTCATTTTTATTATTAAATGTTAGAAAAAAATGATACAGGAAACTTTTTTTTATGTGTTCCTCTTTATCTTTTTAATGAGCTGGGTCTGCCAGATGTCCAAGGAAAAAATAGAATGTAATAAGTGAGTTGTAAGAATTACAGTCATTCCTGAGTTTAGACTGGGGCTGTACTAGGTAGACTGAATGGATGACTATCTGGCCAGCTCTGCACCCTGTCATCCATTCAGACAGGCACAGCTGATGAAATTGATATGTAGGGTCATGCAGAAATACTATATATTTTTTAATTATTTAATTTTATTTATGTATTATTATTATTCAGTTTGAAGAGAGAGAAAGAGAGAGAGAGCAAGCAAGCTGCCAGGTCTGAGACTCAAACCGTGGTCAGCCATGTGGAAATCCAGTGCCTTAGCTGCCACACCACCTGTCAGCCCCCAGAAATACTACATTATGACACAGACAGGATTTAAATAGTAAGGATTCAAAGATCCCAGTGTTGTTGGGAAGGGACTATCTGAAGTCTCAGCAAGAGAACATTCTGGTTCTCTGATAAGGTTCAATTCAAAGTTAAAAATAAAAAAGGAAGCATTGACATTCATCCTGGAGAAGTTACTGTTCTTAAGGAAACAAAGCCTTTTATGTCTTTAAATCTCCCTTCTTTCAGAGTGAATCTTGTTTCATGGTACACAAACAACTATCATCATTCACAATAGGAAACCTGTAACCTGGGCCTTTTCCCACTTCCAGAGGACAAATTAAACTCACCTGGAACAAATTCAGTTTTCTGTTCTGAAGTCTTCCAACTTTTGCCCTCCATAGTCACTCAATATAGGACATACACCAATGGAGAAGTTGCAATTCCCCATAAAAGGAGTTCTCCCAGAGAAGTTGTGGGAAATGAAAGTTAAATTCTTGGGCAAAGGTTAAAAAGGTAAGGAGATACTATGAACCAATAGTATGCCTCGACGTAAAACTCTTGGTTGTCACATTCTGAGTGAGTCAGCCTGGGTTGCAACTGTACCCATAATAGAAAGAGGTGGTAAATAAGGGTATTCTTGCTTTAATGATGCCAGAACAGGCAGGGGACTCAAAATCAGTTTTGTGCCGCCCATGAGGTCAACACTGGAGAGAGTGGACCAGTATCCAAAATTGTCTCCCTGTACTGAATAAGATATAGAAATTATATAAGAGAAAGGATCAGTGTGAGCTATGTTTAGAAACAAAGAACAAGTTGTTAATTGTCTTGAGGCAAAAATGAGGTGAGGAGCCCCGTCATTGTCTTTGGAGGATCCCAAGGAAATATAATAGTGTCATGAGACAATCAGTCCTGAAGGGCATGTAAGGCAGAGCAGTGTTTATTCTCTGCAAAGGGCTTGCAAAAATAATGATTAACAGAGCAATAGAAGGAAAATGCAGTCAGTCAATACAACCCTTGGATACCAGTTTATAAGCTAGGTGTGGCTTTCTAACACCAGAACAGATAAAATCTTCTCAGCTGGTCATATGTGAAGAGACTGATGTTATTTTTCTGACTGATGGTATCTCCCTACTCCCATACACAGTAAGGATTCAGTGTGGTTATTGTTAACTTCTGTCAGCTAAGCATTAGGCCCCATATATTATGAGGAATGCAAAAGGCTAGATTTTTGTGAACTCACCGTGAAGTATAAGAAAAGTATAAGTCAAAGACCAATTTTCCTAGGGAAGTCAATGACTGATTTTCCTGAAATTTCATTTCTTAAAATGGACTATAAAGTTCAATATAGAATCACTTTAATTCTCTTATGGCTCAACTATAGTGCCCTTGTTATTAGATTTTTTGAATTTTTACAATTTCCCTGCATTTTGGACTGCATCTCACGTTCTTCCCTGGCAGTAAGTAGTCAGACTTATTTTTCTACTGTTTTTTTCATTTTAATTCATTAAAGCTAAAATTGAAGCTCTATGAACTGAAGGTGATCGACATGGTAAACAGTCTCCAAAAATTGCTTTCTTAGGTATAGACGATGTTTGTAACATGCAAACTATGGACTAGAAAATTCTGTCCGATCACCTCTGCCTGCTGGTTATGCTTTCAATTATTGGCACATTTCCTCAGACCATAAGCCAGCTTTGGATTACATCCTAGCTGAGTAGGAAGTTTGCAAAGTGGCAAGTAATTCATGTTGCACTTCAATCTTCAGATATTAGCAGCAATGCTGTAATAGGCAAGGATACTTGTAGACCAGAGTGATGCCCGTGCTACTCCCTGTTTAACAAAAGTAAATTTTTTTTTTTGAGAGGTTTTTGCTATAGGGTGCATGCACTCCCCAGAAAGACAGAGAGAGGCAGAGAGACAGTGAAAAATCGCTCCCCCCACCAGGGAAGATGGCCACGCCACAATCCCTTCTCTATTCTCCACTTGGGATCTTGGGCATGCACGTACACACGCCTGGCATGAGTTTAAGCCACCGGGTCCAGCACTTGAACTACGGTCAGCTACATGGAAGTCCAGCAACGTAGCCATTGTGCCATCTGCTGGCCCCCAAGAGTCAATCTTTAAAGGCCAGATTTGGTGAATAAAGAAAGAAGTTATTTTTCTGGGAGTTTGGCACCAAGAGAGGGCAGACTATTCTCCATAACCATCTCTACTGTATTGGACAAGATATAAAACTTAAATAGGTAAAGGATTAATTTTCTTATTAACTCTCAGTTTGGGAATTTATGCTTTTTTCGTCAACAAAGAGGAAACAGAGTTCAACACTTTTTATATAGTAGCTGCTCAATTTTATTATCATGTCACATCTTATAACATATTTTCATATTAACCCACCCAAGTATTAACAGTCAGAAAAGGTGCCCATTGGGACCAGCATTTAGCGTAATGGCTATGTCGCTGGACTCCCATGTAGTCAACCGAGGTTCGAGTCCCGGACCCGGTGGCTTAAACTCACGCTGGACGTGTGTGCTTGCGTGCCCAAGATCCCGAGAAGAGAATGGAGGAGAAGGGATTGAGGTGTGGCCATCACTCCTGGGGGGTGATTTCTCACTTTCTGTCTCTCTCTGTCTTTCTGGTGAGCTCATGCGCCCTATAGCGAAAACCTCTCCAAGAAAAAAAACAAAAAAAGAAAAGGTGTCCATTAGGAAAATTCTTCCTATACCTGTTCTTGCTCTATCAGCAGAGTTCTGGTTCTAGGGGATAAATATGGCCCAAGGATTAAAATGAGCAAGGGTAATGAATTTTAGATAAGTGTAGTAGGTTCCTGAGTCTGGATCTGTAGATTTTTTTCAATTATTATTATTATTATTTATATGTTCAATCACTATACATCATTTAGATTATAAAGAGACTTTACCCAGCAGAAAATACATTTCAGTCCAGCTCATTTGAGAATACTATACATGTCATCATAAACAGGTAATAAACCATATCTGTGTATCACAAATGTCTTACCTCTTTATTTTTTCTCCAAATTTCCTTTCCTATGCTCTTCCCCTCTCTCAATTTCCTCCTACTTTGTTCCTAGTGTCCATAACAGTTTTCAATACTTTTATGTCCTCCAGTCTTTCAGTCTCTCCCATAGAGTGTCAACAGTTGGTTATGTTAAGTGGAGACATACAATGTTTTGTTTCATAGCCTGACTTGCTTCACTCCATATTTGTCTACTTTCTA
>NW_006199376.1:77063-99742 GCF_000334495.1 Tupaia belangeri chinensis
GACCACGTGGGAGTCCAGCGACATAGCCATTATGCTAACTGCTGGTTCCCAATGCCACACTTTTTTAATCTATTCATCTGTTTGTGGACATTTGGGTTGGTTCCATGTCTTAACATTCATGAATAATGCTGCAATAAATATAGATGGGCAAGTGCTTTTTAAACTGAACATTCTCCTGTCGTTTGGGTAGATACCCAGGAGTGGAATTGCTGGATCATATGGTAGTTCTATTTGAAGGTCTTTGAGGAACCTTCATGTTGTTCTCCACAGTGGCTCGACCAATTTACATTTTAATCAACAATGTAGAAGAGTTCCCCTTTCACCACATCCCTGCCAGCACTTATCATTTTTTTTTTGTTTGCTTTTTGTTTTAATCTTTGCCATTCTGACTGGAGTTAGGTGGTATCTCATTGTAATTTTGATCTGCATCTCCCTTATTATGAAGGATCTCAGTCCTTCATATTCTTTTTGGCTGCTTGTATGTCTTCCTTAGAAAGTTATTTGTTCAGCTTATTTTCCCATTTTTTAATTGGGTTAATAATTTTCATCTGGGAAAGCTGCTTATGTTCCCTGTGTATTCTGGTTATCAGTCCCTTATCTGAGGCGCAGTTTACAAAAATTTTCTCCCATTCCAAGGTTTGTTAACTCACACTAATTACTGTGTCCTTTGCTGTACAGAAGCTTCTTAATCTGATGTAGTCCCACTTGTCTATTTTGAGGATTATTTCCTGTGCTTTGGGAGTCTTATTTAAGAAGTCTTTTCCTACCCCAATGTCTCCCAGAGTTTCCCCAGAGTTTTCCATCAGTAATTTTATGGTTTGAGGTCTTAGGTTTAGATCTTTGATCCACTTTGAGTTAATTTTTGTTAATAGTGACAGGGGTTAATATTTATCTTTCTGAAGGTGGATACTCAATTTTTCCAACACCGTTTTCTAAAGATGCTTTCCTTTTCCGTCTGGATTGACTAGCATGCTTTGTCAAAGATCAGTTGGCTGTATTTTTGGGGGGGTTATTTCTGGGGTCTCTACTCTGTTCTATTGGTCCTTATGTCTGTTTCTGTGTAAATACCATGCTGTTTTGACTATCACAACTCTGTAGTATATTTTGGGGTCAGGAAGTGAGATGCCACCCACTCCACTTTTTTTATGTAAGATTGCTTTGGCAATATGGGATCTTTTATGGTTCTAGATGAATTCTATGATGGTCTTTTCTAGATCTGTGAATAATGTCTCTTGTAATTTTATAGGGATTCCATTAAGCATATAGATTAATTTGGGTAGGATTGTCATTTTGATTATATTAATTCTCCCAATCCAGGAACGTGGGATGTCCTTTCACTTCTTTCTCTGTCTCTCTCTGTCTTTCAGGTGAGCACACACACCCTATAGCAAAAAGCCTATCAAAAAAAAATATCACACCCCATTAGCAACTGGAAGCAATATATACATATATATATATGTTGGGTCCAAGCAGGTACCGACTCCATAAAGAAGTTACATGACAAAATGACTCAGATGTTCATGGGCTCCACTTCAGCCATACTACCTTCTTTTACCCAGCATACACCTATGGGCTCAGGGAAAGTTCTCTATGATCAGTAGAAAGAGGAAAAGAAAACTCAGGCCTAATAGGAGTAATCTATCTATCTATCTATATCTATCTATCTATCTATCTATCTATCTATAAAACTAGAAATGCAAAATTTTTGACAATAACATGCATGATTAAGCCACTATGCAGTATATTCTGTATGGGAAATCACATTTTGTATGTTGTGCCAATGCTTAGGGAATGAATGTAAATTAAGCTAAAAAAAAGTTTCAGAAAAAAAAAACTAAAACTGTTTTTATTTAAATTAAAAAAGAGCATTAAAAATACCTATTTGATGACTGCAGTAAGCTATATAGCCCCAGCTAGGTGCTACTTTATAGAATGTTCATTCTACTCACTGAGGTTTATGCCTAAAGTCAGACTTGTTTTCATGGATATGTATATACCAGCTGTGCTTGCTATTGGAAATATTTAGATTAATTAAGATATTTAGTGAAACAATAAAATGTGTGGAGGAAAAGGCATAGAAAGCAACAATAGATACTAGGGACAGTGTGGGAGGAGGGTGGGAGATAGCAGAAGGCGAGAGGGAATTAAGGATGGGAAAAAAGGCAAAATATACAGGAAACAAGAAATGGAAAATTATTTGTTGACAAGAACACATGCTTTGGAAACCAGCAGTTAGCGTAATGGCTATGTCGCTGGACTCCCGCGTAGTCGACCGCGGTTCGCGTCCCGAACCTGGTGGCTTAAAACTCACACCGCGCGCATGTGCGTACGTGCCCAAGATCCCAAGCGGAGAATGGAGGAGAAGGGATTGCGGTGTGACCATTTCTCGCTTTCTGTCTCTATGTCTCTCTCTGTCTGGTGAGCACACACGCCCTATAGCGAAAACCTCTCCAAAAAAAAAAAAAGAACACGTACATTGATGTGCTTGATTGGGGCAATATACAGTGTATTCCAGATGGAAAAATCTCATTTTGCATGCTATAATGATGTACAGTGAATGAATGTAAATAAATAAATTATAAAAAAAAAAGAAAGAAAACTCAGGCCTGGTTTACAGATAATTCTGTGTTACCTGAAGGCATCACCTGAAAGTGGACAGCTATAGCATTAAAGCCACTTTTCCAGTAGTCTTGAAGCACCATAGTGAAGGTAAACAAATTGTGTGAAACTAAGTAGCATCCCTGGTTGTTCAAATAGCTTAGAAAGCAGAAAGGCCAAGTGTGTGATTACATAGTGACTTTTGGACGATGGCCAATGGTTTGGTCAGATGATCAAGAAATTGGAAGGAATATGCTGGAAAATTGGTGACAGGCAGTTTTAGAAAGCGATTTGTGTACACTGTGAATAAGTTAAAATATTAGTATCTCACGTGAACTATAGACAAAGAGTTACCTCAACAGAGGAGGATTTCAGTAATTATGTGGATAGAAGGAATTGTTTTGTGGATACCAGTCAGCCTCTTTCTTTAACCACCGCGGTCATTTCTCGCTCATAAACCATAGCTAAGGTTGCAAGGTTGGAGGTTATAGTTGGGTTTAGCCATATGAACTTGTACTCACCAGGGTCTACTTGTCTATAGCGACTGCTGAGTGCCCAAGCAGCCAGTTAGCCAGCAGCAGAGTTCATCCCTGAATCCTTGATATAGGACCATTTCCCAACATGGTTAGCAGATTGATTACGTGGCACAACTTTCATCATGGATGAGGCAGTATTTTGATCTCTAGCAGCAAAATCACAAAACTACCAAGGTGGCACTACTTTGCAGAACTAGGGCAAGGTTCTCCAAGAAGTTGCCTATGCTCTGAATCAGCATCCAACATAGTTTCTCCAGCACAATTTCTCCATAAGCAGAATTTATAAATACACACATCAAGGAGTGGTAAAAGAATAGTACTACTATTACTCTTACTATTCAACTAGAAAAAAAAATAGCTCCAGTCCTTATATATAACCTTATGCTTTGCTGGTTTAGAGATCTTAGTTCCAAAGGGAAGAATGCTTCTACCAATAAACTTAATAATTCCACTGAGTTAGAAGACATGACTACAAAACAACCATTTTGGGCTTTCTCATACCTCTGAACCATTAAGCAAATAAGGGAGCTCCTCTGTTGGCTGAGTTAATTGATCCTGGCCAAGAAAAAAATGTCCTATATAGCTTGAGTGGCCCTCATCTGATCAGTTTAAGACATGAATGGAACAAGAATGACCTGCCTTACACAATAAGGAATTCTACCAGCAGATGAACTTCAAACTTGAATTATATCTTTGCTTCTTTCTCCAGTCCATTGTTTATCAGCCTATCTTGCAGAATTTGGACCTACAGCCTTGATAATAACATGAGGCAATTTCTTCTATCTTTTAATGTAAATCACAGCTTATTGATCCTATTGCTCTGAAGCAACCCTGAAGAATACAGGGGGTTAATTCAGAAGAAGAAATAGGTTGCATTTGTGATCCATTTTATGCTTAAATTTATATGCCTTGTTGATATATATAGGGGTTGGAGGGCTCCAGGTATGCATGTGTTTGTGCAGAATACACAGGGTGTGGTCCGGGTATCAATCATGATGGACAAAGTGGATGGACTCTTCTTTTATCCAAAGACATCTTCTCAGTTCTGTACTTCTTTCCTTCTCAGGACTTCCATGTGTTTCATGTTTATCCTTTTACTCTTTCTCACCTTGGAATTTCTGAGCTGACCCTAAATCCGGCATTGATACCTCCCATGAGGTATTAGATTTGCAGCTAAGAGTAATCAGTAGGGATTTCATCTCCTGAAAAGATACTAAAAACCTAGGCTGGTAGGAAACTTAAATGCACCACACTCTTCTCATTCTACACAACTTATCACCAGAGCTGAACATGTTGATGTGCTCTACCTTCCAATTTATATTCTGAGTTATGCATAAAAATAAACTCTCCTTAGGGCTGTGTGTTTCCTCTATAATCTTAATACATCCTGCTTGCAGAAGGATCAAATAAACTACTTCTGCCTATGGGCTCTCATATTTTTAGCATCTTTCCCACTTCGCAAAGGGGCAAAGTAAAAGTCAAAGTGGTTAGAACATGGTGGCAGAGACAGATTAAACTCTAATCTGTGTAAACTTTAGGAAGAAAACAGAGATGTTATAAAAAATTATTGGCTAATGGCCCAGTCTAGTGGTACAGTAGGTAAATGAACTTTGATGCTGGAAGCCATAAAGCCACTTGTGAATTTGGATCCCTAGGTTGGCCTCAGAAGGCTCTAGGCAAGCAGTTCATGTGCCCAGTATCTTGAGGAACTATACAGCTGAGTAAAGGGTATTGCAGCATGATGAGATCTTATCAAGAGTGCTTCTTTCTTTGTGTCTATCTCTGTCACTGTCTCTCTTACGTGCATATATATGCTCTGTATCATAAATAAAATGAATAAGCTTTAAAACAGAAAAATTATTAATTAAAGTTTATAAAAGGGGTTTACATTAATTGTTAATAATACTAGAGAAATATTTGAATTTATTAACATGACCATATTTGTGCTCACATCAAAAATAATAAATAGAATATGTGACATCATGATGTCAATTACATTAAATTATATTTATACCTATATATATGCAGATCTGTTTATCTCTACTATAATTTAGTTATTCAGCTGAATATCTACCTATCTAATGATAACTGTCACTCCTTCAATACACTACTTTCTAATTGAGCTCAGACAATCAGAGACAAAACAGAAGTTTCCTACCTAAATCCAAGACACCCAAAGTTGTGGGGTGGAGTTTTGTGAGGATAGAATTACTAATGATGGTATTAAGTGATGAGAACTGCCACTGCACCTCCCCATTGCCATCCCCTCATTCATTATTTTTTAATTGTTTTTTGCCGTAGGGAGCATGCACTGATTGGAGATAGATAGAAAGAGGAAAAGTGTGAAATCGCCACCCTGGAAGGATGGCCATGCCACAGTCTCTTCTTCATTTTCCTCTTGGGATTTTGGGCATGTATGTACACACGCTTGGCATGATTTTCAAGCCTCTAGGTTTGGGACTCAGCCTGTGGTCAACCATGTGGGGGTCCAGATCTTTAACCACCATGTCATCTGCTGGCCCCACATGTTCATTTTTTAAGCCAGAGAATGCTGAGTGAGTCTTCATTTCTATGAGTGATTATAGTTCTAGTGTGGTCCTCCTGAGAAGTCCCAGCAAAAACGTCCTAGTGAAGACTATCCTAGAAGAGATGGCATGGAATGGTCCATGGGCCATCTTCTGGACCTGTTCTGCAGTGACTAACAAAAAGAAAACTTATGCCTGGCCTTGCTCAGGGAGGAAAATGCTACTTGGGAGAACACAACTGGTAGACTCCCGCATGTGGTTTGAATCCTGGACCCAATGGCTTGAAACATACCAGGTTATGTGTATGTGCATGCCCAAGATCTCGAGAGGAGAAGAAATTGCAGCATGATCATCCCCCAGGGTGTGATTTCTCACTTTCCCTCTCACTGTCTCTGTCTCTCTTTCTCTCTGGTGAGTGCACATGCTCTAAGCAAAAGCAAAAACAAAACAAAATAAAAACAAAACAAAAACTCTAAAAAAATGTAGCATTTCTGCAAAGTTCTTCATGTAAATTCCTAGGATCCTGTTCCTCCTGGGTTTGAAGCCTTAATGGTGTCACAGCTATCTTGCTCTGCATATTTTTTTCTATTCTCCTTCCATTTAAGATCTCCATGAAAAAAAACTCTCAAAGTAATAAATGCATACAGTAGAGTGGCAGGATACAAAATTAACTTGAAAAATCTATAGCATTTCTCTATACAAACAACAAGCAGACGGAGGCAGAACGTAAGAAAATAATTCCATTTACCATAGCCACAAAAAGTATAAGACACTTAGGAATAAAACTAACCAAGGAAGTCAAAGACCACTATAAGAAAAACTATGAAAATCTTAAAAAAGAAATTGAAAATGGCACAATGAAGTGGAAGGAGGGACCAGCAGATGACATAATGGCTATGTCACCAGACTCCCATGTAGTAGACCGTGGTTTGAGTGTTTCTGTGCATGCCTAACTTTATGGATTGATGGGTCAGGTGATAAATTGCAGTTCATAATAGGAGGTTCTTCATTTTCCTCTTGGGATTTTGGGCATGTATGTACACACGCTTGGCATGATTTTCAAGCCTCTAGGTTTGGGACTCAGCCTGTGGTCAACCATGTGGGGGTCCAGATCTTTAACCACCATGTCATCTGCTGGCCCCACATGTTCATTTTTTAAGCCAGAGAATGCTGAGTGAGTCTTCATTTCTATGAGTGATTATAGTTCTAGTGTGGTCCTCCTGAGAAGTCCCAGCAAAAACGTCCTAGTGAAGACTATCCTAGAAGAGATGGCATGGAATGGTCCATGGGCCATCTTCTGGACCTGTTCTGCAGTGACTAACAAAAAGAAAACTTATGCCTGGCCTTGCTCAGGGAGGAAAATGCTACTTGGGAGAACACAACTGGTAGACTCCCGCATGTGGTTTGAATCCTGGACCCAATGGCTTGAAACATACCAGGTTATGTGTATGTGCATGCCCAAGATCTCGAGAGGAGCTTGAAACATACCAGGTTATGTGTATGCGCATGCCCAAGATCTCGAGAGGAGAAGAAATTGCAGCATGATCATCCCCCAGGGTGTGATTTCTCAAGCAAAAGCAAAAACAAAACAAAATAAAAACAAAACAAAAACTCTAAAAAAATGTAGCATTTCTGCAAAGTTCTTCATGTAAATTCCTAGGATCCTGTTCCTCCTGGGTTTGAAGCCTTAATGGTGTCACAGCTATCTTGCTCTGCATATTTTTTTCTATTCTCCTTCCATTTAAGATCTCCATGAAAAAAAACTCTCAAAGTAATAAATGCATACAGTAGAGTGGCAGGATACAAAATTAACTTGAAAAATCTATAGCATTTCTCTATACAAACAACAAGCAGACGGAGGCAGAACGTAAGAAAATAATTCCATTTACCATAGCCACAAAAAGTATAAGACACTTAGGAATAAAACTAACCAAGGAAGTCAAAGACCACTATAAGAAAAACTATGAAAATCTTAAAAAAGAAATTGAAAATGGCACAATGAAGTGGAAGGAGGGACCAGCAGATGACATAATGGCTATGTCACCAGACTCCCATGTAGTAGACCGTGGTTTGAGTGTTTCTGTGCATGCCTAACTTTATGGATTGATGGGTCAGGTGATAAATTGCAGTTCATAATAGGAGGTGAGGATCCATGGTATGTATCCTGGTGATCCGCAGTTAAGCATTAAGTTTATGCCAAGGGTCAGATAAAAACCAAAAAATATTTCTAAACAAGAATTGTGGCCCAGGCTTGTTGTCACTCAGAGAGCGCCCAGTTGTGGTTCTTATCCTGGACTTGGCAGCTTAAAACTCACTGACCAGGTGCATATGGGTGCGTGCCCAAAATCCTTAGAGATTGGAGGAGAGGGGATTGTGCCATCACAAATTCGGGGTGATTTCTCACTGTGTCTCTGTCTCTTCTTTCTCTGTCTCTCCAGCAAGTGCACATGACCGATAGCAAAAAAATCTCTTTCAAAAAAAAAAAATGTGAGGCTCACCAGAGCAAACAAAATACTTGGCTTCCATTATTGAGAAGTCCCACAATTGAACTTCTGACCCTATTGTATTACTGTGCATAACAGATTTGAAATTTTATTTTGAAAAAGAGAAAAAAGATGTTTAATAAAGTAGAATTACAGAAAAATATGGAAAAATTAAGACTAGGCAAATATAAAGTTGATAAAAACTTTTTTCTATTTGTAAAACTTTATTTTAAATTAAAAAGATAACAACATTATAATTGTTTAGATAAGTTAGTCTAGTTTTTAAAGCATAATAAGGAAAATAGTCTTGAAAGTAAACTAATATGTATTCTTGAAGATCATTTAACTTAGTCACAGAGAAAGGACCAAAAATCAGTACAAAGTACATTGGATTATTGCCAGAAATCATAGAAGTTACTATAATCATTATGCCATTTAATTTTCACAGTGCTACTTTAGGTTAAGTTTCATTCTTGTTATTATTATTTTTTAATATATCTCAAGAGCAGATTTGGAATAGTCATGCTATTGAAGACAGAGACCTAACAAATAAGAACTATGCAAAGCAAATCTTAATTCCCAAGGTTCAATTTGTCACAGGAGTTTTTGTTTTTGTTTTTTTTAGTGATTAGTAAACCAGTCATTTAGTTTGTATGTGTATATATATATATGTGTGTGTGTGTGTGTGTATGTATAATATTTCTTTTTTTGTGTGTGTGTTTTATTTAGTAGAGGGTGAGTGTGCTTTCAAGGTGGGGGCCAGGGGAAATAACAACTTCCAAAGAAGTATGGCCATGTTGTATGCTGAAATCCTTTCTGTTTTTTATTTTTCTATCTCTTCAGGATTTGAGGCATGCATTTGCATACAAAAGGCATATAAGACTTTTTAAGTTGAGAAACTTAGATATATACTTTATATTTAATGAATTCATTTTCTCACAGTGATTTAAAGTATTAGATAAATGTTTTAATCCAAAATTATTTAAAAGAAAAAAAAACAGAGTCATTTAAATGTTATTTTAAAGTATACTGCTGGGCCAGCAAGTGACATTGTGGCTAAAGCACTGGATCCCACATCATTGATTCTGGGTTCAAGTCCTGAACCCAACGGCTTGAAAGTCATGTCAGACACATGTGTGTGTGCATGCCCAGAACACCAAGAGGGAACTGGAGAAGAAGGGATTTTGGTGTGGCCAAAATAAATAAAGTTCTGTTCTAATGCATATAAAATATTGGGAAGAATATAGAGCAAAGCAATTTTCAGATCTAATTTATGAGTGAAACACATTCAAGTGGAAAGAAGGGAGACAGCACAGAAAACATGCTTAACATGGTGCAGATGAGCTCAGGTGCAGGAGCTGCAACCACAGCAAGCACACTGCACATAGGTGGGTGAGGGTGTAAGAAGCTTCAGGAACCTGGAGAGCACAGAATCATGGGAACTTCACATTTCATAGGATTGAAATATGGGAAAACTTCCTGAGAAAAGCGACATGTAGAGAATTTATAGATGAGAAACCTGCGGTTTGTGACATTGAAAAATGAGACAGTGCCGGCCTCATAGTCTATGAAAACCCCAACACGACAAAGAGAAACTGTCAAGGAGAGGGTAAAGATCAAGGGATCAGAAGAGGCAGACTCCTCAAAAGCCTTATATTCAGATCGATTCTGTAACCCTATAACCCAGTAGCCATATTTGGGCTGATAATTTTTAACTTGCTGCATACCAGACGTTACACTGGAAGTGGGACAAGTTCCCAAACATACTCCCAGGACCCAGGCACGTTTGTTGGACACATTTACCTCCCAGTAATGTTTTCCTGTTGTGATACCAGGGGAGCCCAGAATCCCACTGTAAGGACAGTTATCATTGGAATATGAAAAATTTGATGTCCAAGTACTTGACCGATATCTCACTTGTTTTCGATCTCCAGAAATAAAAATATGCGGATTGTTGCTTGAAGTCAGTGTCACGTTAACTGTGGGAAAATGACAGGATTGGGTGAGTGATACAATGTAGCTTTATTTGTGGTATTATTAGAAGAATGTTGACAAGAACTTTACAGAGAAATGGGAAGAAATTTGTTCAGGGGTCATAAGAAAAGATAAGTATAAATGTCTTGGGAAGAGAAATATGAATCTTAAAATATGAGACCTAGTAGAGAACACAAAATCATAAAAGATGATGACAACAGAGTGGGTTATGATATCATGATTTTTCCTTACCCCAGTGGCATTGGACATCTGTCAGTCCTGTAATAATAAAAATGACCTTAAATACAAGTAAGGGAGTCAGCACAGAAATCTATTTCTTCTCCAGATTAGGAAAGAAGAGGGCATATGGTAAGGCAGTGGGCTGCTACATGAGAGGATGAACCAGGCACCTGTCCACTTCCATTATACATGACCACACAATCAACATGCAATCCCCATCCTCCCTATCGCCTTTATCTGTCCCTGGAGACAGCATCCTCTTCCCTCTTTAAGACCCTCCCACCTCTCAAATTCTACCACCACATACTTGATCAAAACCCTTCCTCACCTTTAAACATTTTAACCATCTGTCTCAGATTACAAACTTGAAACATTCTCCTTTGTTCTTTGCAAACCATTTTTGGCTTCTTTATGGTCAATACTTCACTCCTAGGAATAAAAAATGGTGGCCCTCAGACCTCTGAATTTGTGCACCTCGAATACTACTGACTTCCTGTTTTTACACCCTTTGGATGCACTTGAACCTGCGTCCCTGCAAATCCTGAAAAAGAAGGTGGATGACTCCTGACATTGAAGTCAGATGAAATCTGTTCAATGCACCTTCCTATTTACTCCCTGTGTGACCTTGGGAGGTCCTAATGCCTAAGAAGTAGTTTCTTCATTCTAAAATAAAAAATTTACATCTACCTCTCTACCTCTTAGAACATATAGGAAAAGAAAAAATAATAGACTCAAAAACAATCTTATAGAACTTTTAATACAAGCATTTAGCATGTAGAAATATCATTGCCATGGATGTGTATTTCAAGGGAGTTAGTCAAAAGTGACATTGCAGAGCCTGACTCCTCGGTGCTTGAGACCTATCAGTGTGGAAATCCTTTTTTTCTTTTTGAAGAGATTTTTGCTTTAGGACACATGCACTCTTTGGGGAGAGGGAGAGAAAGAGAGAGAGACAGAGACTATGAGAAGGAAAGTGAGGAATCACTCCCCTCCAGGGATGTGTGTGGCCATGCTGCAGTCTCTTCTCCTCTACTCTCCTCCTGGGATCTTGGGCATGCACACACACATGACTGGTGTGATTTTGAAGTTAGCGGGTCTGGGACTTGAACCACAGTGAGCCATGTGGGAGTCTAGGAATGTAACTGCTGTGCTGTCTGCTGGCCCAGTATGCAAATTATGTTAAGAAAGGACCAGAATTGTAAAATCCTGTTCCAAAGGATGCCTTCAGATAACATCTGAGCTTTAGGTTCTTTAGGAAAAATTACAAATATTGGAGATATTATGAACATCAAACAAATACTAGTCTGAATGTCATGTGATTGTAAAAACTTGGGTATGCAGTTTTAGATACAGAATGCCACCTTTCCATACTCTTCTGAAGTGCATGGCTGAGATAGATAAACTATTTTATTTTATTTTTTGGGGGAGAGGTTTTCACTATAGGGTGCATGTGCTTGCCAGACAGACAGAGAGAGATAGAAAGACAGAAAGTGAGAAATCACCCCCCAGGGGGGATGGTCACGCGCAATCCCTTCTCCTCCATTCTCCTCTCAGGATCTTGGGCACTCATACACATGTGCCCGGTGTGAGTTTTAAGTCACCGGGACACGAACCGCGGTTGACTCCGTGGGAGTACAGTGACATAGCTATTACGCTAACTGCTGGTTCCCAACTATTTGTGTCAGTGTAGCATATTATTTTGAGATTTGAATATGTTTTTGGAAATCTAAATAGAACCACAATGAAAGATGTAACCTCTACTGTTGCCAGGAGAAACATGTAACTACATAGAATTGTTCCAATGAAAAATTCTGTGTACTTAGCAGAGAAGGTATGTTTTTCCTACAATAATTCAAGCACCTATTTTTAAAAAAGATTAATTTAATTTTATTTGTTATTATTTTTATTATTTAATTTTAAAGAGAGATACAGAGAGAAAGAGAAAGGGAAAGTGAGAAAACAAGCTGCCAGGTCTGAGATTCAAACTGCACTCAGCCATGTGGGAGTTCAGTGCCTTAACCACCATGCCACCTGCTGGCCCCTGTCAAGCGTCTATTAAATACAGACCCAGAGCTAGATGCAGGCACACAAGATGAATAAAGTGGCAGATATGGGGGTTTGAAATTGCTACACTTTATCACTATTACCAGTCCTGACCCAAGTGTGTGACTCCTACTCCCCATCCAAACCTCCTACCATACAATAAGGTCTATTCTCTATAACTATGGAATACTCAACCCTACCATGTGCTCGGACATTGCAGATAACACTACTTCTCAGAAATATTTTTTTCTCCTAAACACTAATATTGAATATAATACTAATCTTAAATATAATACTAATATTGAAGTTATTAAATTTTTAATGGCTACAGATAACCCCTTACACGTGAAAAGGATCATTTTTAGTCTCTCACACATACCTTTTCAAGGCACCATTCACTTCCTAGGGAGCAGGAAGAAAACATGAAATATTAGTCTTCTCATTTACAAAAATTCATCACACTTCTATCACCCCTGATATGCTGACAATGGAGATGGTCCCAGTGTCGAAGGCAAAAAACAAAACAAAACGAAACAAAGCAAGAACCCAAAGATTCAGAAGATTCATGCCAGGCTGTTAGCTGCTCTAAAAGATAGAAACAACTTTGACCCTGTGGAAATACAGCAAGGGGCTTCCAAGATGTAGAGATGGGACTTATTTATAAGGAAAAGAAAAAAAGGCACATTTCTTCCCCCCAAAATAAGGTTGCATGCAAGATGATTTAAATAATTAATGGTCCTTTTATTTATTTGACAGATATGAAACTGACAGACAATTATTTACTAGGTGTTATACCAGGCTTTGGAGAATCAAAGATGACTAACTAATAGTCCTCAAGAGGGTACAGACATTTACACTTACCAAGTGCCTGTAGTTTTTTAGCTTCTTCTGATTTTCTACATTAATTTAACTAATGGCATCCATATCCCGACATGAAGCTAGAGTCACATGGTAGGCCTAGGTTTGCTTTCCAGAAACCGAATACACCAGTAACAGAAGCACATGCCTATAATCCTAGCTACTAGGAAGCTGCGGTGGGATGATCAATCATGATATGGCAAGATACAGTAGAAAATACCAATCTCTTCATCTCCCTCATAAATTTTTAAAAACCTAAACTTTAAAAAATAAATATTTATAAGGTGAGGTATACTTGATTAAAATGATACATTTATAAAATCTTAAGTAAAATAACAAAAGAAAATATTTATTAGAAGAGCTCATTAGCAGATAAAAATAGTGGAAGAAAGAATCATTGACCTGAAGGTAATGATTTCTACCCTGAAGGTAGAAGTTTTCTGCTTTAGAGATGAGAGCAGTGGCTTATGGCCAGAGCACGGTGCTGGGCTAGAAACAGCATGGTAGCTGAGTGGAAGACCAGGTTGTCCAAGATCCTGCTATGCATGAACTTCATGCCAAGGGGATTGAACTCAGAAACCAAGAAACAAATAGAAAGAAGAAAAGAAAATCATTAGTGAAGAACACTGGTATTTGGATTTGCCAGAGCTTAAAGAGAAAGAGAATTTTATAATAGAAGAGCAGAGTTTCTTATTATGTGAAGACATGTCATTCAGAGGATTTAATCCTGAGGTCAAGAAATTAATGCTGCAGATGAATGCCAAGAACAAAGAAGAAGAAGTTGAAGATGAAACTGGAGCTTGATGTGTCAGACAAAGAAACGCCTAGAAGATATGAGGTCTTGGTGGGGACAATTGGAAAAAAGTTTGCCAAGAAGAGAGATTGGGCCAATTGTGAAGAAGATGAAAGGGAGCATAAAACCAATTAAACCAAAAAAGATGTTCTTAAGATCCCAAGATTAAAATGGATGCTTTAAAACATGGCTCAGAGATGCCTTGTGAAAGTTAGTGGCTTATTTTGGAGCTCATCCTGATGATGTAGCTATACTTACTAGTACTATAAGGTTTATTTGTTAAAAAAAGTATAATCTTATAAACATCCTGTTTTTGAAACAGATGTGTGATGGATATTATACATCCTTTGCTTAATGGTATTCATCAAGAATGGATTTTCAGGGGCCAGCAAGTGGCATGGTGGTAAAGGCGCTGGACTCCCATGTGGCCAACCACAGTTCAAGTCTCAGACCTGGTGGCTTGCTTTCTCACTTCCTCTCTCTCTGTCTCTCTCTGATCAAACTGGAAAATAATAATGATAATAATAAATGAAGTTAAATAAAATAATTCTTTAAAAAAAAAAGAATGGATTTTCAGTCCTTCGCCTTCAAATGGACATAGATATAGCGTTGTTCTCTAAAGATGTTTCAGCCTCACTTTTTTTTTTAATACAGCCACTGACCTTGAATATACTCATGTTAATTATTGCCTATGTGTAAGTTGCTTTTGTGTTTATATTTCACTTTAAATTGTTAATCAGTTCAAGCCAATTCATATAAACACTTTGGAACTAAATGTCATAAGAATTTATCATTTGTAAAATTATGAAGAACAAACCTGCTTCTCCAGCCTTATTGTCTGTATGCCACAAGGTCATTGTCAGTTTATAGTATTATGGTTTTCATTTAAAACATTTATTCAAAAAAATTCTGCAATAAACTTGTTTAATATACCTTTTCTGACCCGGTGGCTTAAAAAAAAAAAAACTCAGGCCGGGCGCGTGTGCGTGTGTGCCCAAGATCCTGAGAGGAGAATGGAAGAGAAGTGATTGTGGCGTGGCCATCTCCCCTGGGGGGTGATTTCTTGCTTTCTATCTCTCTGTCTCACTCTGTCTGTCTGGTGAGTGCACGCGCCCTATAGCGAAAACCTCTCAAAAAAAAAATTGTTGGGGCCCAGCAGGTGGCGTGGTGGTTAAGGTGCTGGCCACTCCCACATGGCCGAGCGCAGTTCAAGTCCCGTACCTGGCGGCTTCCTTTCTCCCTTGCCCTCTCTCTTTCTCTCTCTGTGCCTCTCTCTGGTCAAATTAAAATTAAATGAATGAATAAATAAAGTTAAATAAATAATAGTTTAAAAAAATTGTTAACAAAGTTGTTGAAAATACACAGTGAGAAAAGAATAGTCTTTTCAGCAAATTGTGTTGGGGTAAGTGAATATCCACAAGCAGAAAAATAAAATTAGATTCTTATTTCAGACCATATAAAAAATCAAGTTAAAATGGATTAAATAATTAAATGTCAGACTTATAAACTTTAAAATTACCAGGAAAAAAAAGAGAGGGGAAAAGTTACATGACAGTGATCTGAACAATTATTATTATTATTATTATTATTATTATTTTGAATATGAATACCAAAACACAGATAGCAAAAGCAAAAATAGACAAACAGGATTGTGTCAAGTTGAAGAGCTTCTGAATAACAAAGGAGACAATCAATTATATAAAGATACAGTTTATGAATTGGAGAAAAATCTGCAAACTATATCTAACAAGTGTTACTATCCAAATTACATCAAGAATAAATATGACTCAAAAGCATGAAAATAGAGAAGACTTCTGCATCTGAGCTGTGAACTATTCTTTTCAGGGATTAAGACTACTGAAGATTTTCTGCTGAGACTTCATCCTCCAGACCCCAATCCAGAAACGGGAAAGGCAAAACTACAGGCCTTCTGAGAAGACTTGTGCATTTGAGCTGTGAATTATTCCTTTTGCATGCTATACATTTTTCATTTTTTGCTTTTTAAGAAAAAAAAATTTATTGTTTTTTTTCTTTGTCTTTTCTTTATACCTTTATTACTTTGCTGCTCAGCCTCCACAAACTGAGTGTTTAGACAGGTCTAAGTGAATAGTAGTTAAACATCTGAATAATATTAGAGTCAGAATATTCCTCAATTCTCACTGAATCTGCTGCACAAAGGGAGAAAAATGGAACTGTAGAGAGATTGCAGATCACCTCCTCCTGCACACCTCTGAACACTCAGATTGAACTTTGAGAAATTAGGAAGAAATATATCATCATCAGATGACCAGAAATAACCACAGAGACACAAGAAATATGAGAAACCAAGAAAATACCTCTCTCCCAAGGGAAAAGAACAACTCTTCATCCACAGACAATACAGTAGAATTCATGAAAACGTCAGATAAAGAATTTAGGATATTCACAGTGACAAAGCTAACAGAGATGGAAGAGAATAGAGACAAAGAACTTCAGAAGATAGAGAAAAGAGCCTATGAGTTTCAGGAGGTGAAGAAGTCTTGCACTATCTGAAAAAGGAAATATACACCATAAAGAAGAATCAAATGGAACGGTTAGAAATGAAAGTTGTAATACAAGAAATCAAAACCTCCCTTAAAAGTATTAAAATCAGATTAGGTCATGCAGAAGATTGAAGCTCAGATGTAGAAGATAGAATCTCTGCCTTAGAAAAATCCACAAAGACTGATTAAATAGCCCCCCAAATGAGAATAAATACTAAATACCATTAAACGTCCAAACATCTAATTGGCATCCCAGAAGATGAAGAGAATAATAAAGGCACTGATAATCTATTTCATTAAATCCTGGAAGAAAACTTTCCAGGCCTAAAGAAGCATTCAAAGATCCAAACCCAAGAAATAACAAAGGATCCCAAACAGAATCACTTAAGATCTTCTCCAATTCACATTATAGCCAGATTGGCCAAAACAATAGACAAAGATAAAATACTAAAATTGGCAAGGCCTAAAGAAGCATTCAAAGATCCAAACCCAAGAAATAACAAAGGATCCCAAACAGAATCACTTAAGATCTTCTCCAATTCACATTATAGCCAGATTGGCCAAAACAATAGACAAAGATAAAATACTAAAATTGGCAAGAGAGAAACATCGTTACTTACAAAGGATATCCCATCAGGCAAAAAGTGGACCTCTCATTGGAAACAATGCTAGCAAGGAAAGAATGGGAAAATATATTCCAAGTGTTAAGAGAGAAGCAATTTTAGCCAAGAATACTGTACCCGGCAAGATTATCTTTCATGTGGGAAGAAAAGACAAGAACATTCTCAGATAAAGAAAACTTGAAAACATTTATCAACACCAGACCAGTTCTCTTAAGTTCTGAAGGGAGTGCTATACCAGGAAAATTAAATACACACACACACAGAAATAGAAGTTCAAAAACAACCAATAAAATGGCCAACCTAATGGTAAGGACAAGTTCATAGTTGAATGTTATCTTCCAGAATTTAAACAGAAAGATTGGACCACAACAGAAGAGAGATTAATTACATGAGATTGAGCTGGTAAATAGCATTTTACAACTTTTGAGTAAAACAGTACTGATTTTCTTCTATGCTTTGTTCTCCATATTTAAGGATTTTTGTCTTTTTTTCAGCTGTCAATAGGCTCATTTACCTCTATTTGAACAGAATCCTAAACTGCTTCCTGACTTTAAGTCTTAAGCAAATTTCTCTTAAATTTTTTTTGATTTTGGTTTATTAAAGCTAAAACTGTTTTTCCTGAAATTAAAAAAAAATTAAAAATACCCATAATGGAGCTTCATACCTAAAGTCAGACTTGTGTTCACAGATATGTATATATCAGGTAAACTTGCTATTGAAAATATTTAGAATAATTAAGATATTTTGTGAATCAATAAAATTGTGGGGGGAAAAGGAATGAAAGCAACTGTAGATACCAGAGACAGTGTGGGAGGAGGGTGGGAGATGCATGGATGAAAAATAAGGAATCAAAAAAAAAAAAAGGATAAAAGATATAAGAAACAAGAAATGTATTATTAGGCCAATATACAGTGTATTCTGTATGGGAAATCACATTTTGTATGTTGTGATGGTGTTCAGTGAATGAATGTAAAATAAATAAATTTAAAATAAAAAATAATAAAAACAGAAAAACAATCATGTCAATTAAACAATGGATGAAGGACTTGAATCAACAATTTCTAAAATAAGATGTACGAATTATAAAGACATATGAAAAAAACTTGAAATTACTAATCATTAGAGAATTGTATATTAAAACCCCAATGAGATATCACCTCACATCTGCAAGAATGACTATTACCAAAAAGATTAAAGCAAACAAGTATTGGAGAGATGAAGAAAAGGGAAGCCTTGCACACACTTAGTAGGAATGCAAAATAGTACAGCTATTATGGAATACAGTATGGAAGTACCTTAAAAATAGAACTATCATTTGAACCATCAGTCCTAACTAGGTATATATTCAAAGGATATGAAGCCAGAAGGTTTGGGGGACATTTAGACTCTCATGTTCATTGCAGCATTATTCAAAATAGCCAAGATTTGGAATCAATCTACGTTTCTATCAATGAAAGACTGGATAAAGATGTAAATAATCAATGGAATACGGTTCAATCTTAGAAAAGAAGGATGTTTTGTTAATTTTGAAAACATGGATGAACCTAGAGGAATTTATGTTAAGTGAAATAAACCAGGAACAGAAAAATAAATATTGCATGTCACTTAGATACAAAGAATGTGAAAAAAAAATGATCTCATAGAAGTAAAGTTAGAAAGGGAATTTATCAGGAGTTGGAGACAAATTAAGTTGGACAGAGATTAGTCAAAGAATAAGAGAACTATTACCAAGAAATATACTTTAAAGCACAGTCACTATGGTTAATAACAGTATGCTGTAATCTCAAAAATTGATTTTAAGTGTTCTCATCATACACACACACACAGAGAAATATGTGAAATAATTCAGATGTTAATTAACTTGACTTTGCCATTCCACAGTGAGCACATATTTCAAAAAAACAGGTAGTACATGATAAAAATATATAATCTTTTTCAATTAAAATAAAGAGGTAAGGACCAGCAGATGGTGTAATGGTTACATTGCTGGTCTCCCACATAGTCAATCTTGGTTCAAGTCCCAGACTCTGTGGCTTAAAACTCATGATGGTGTGTGTGCATGCATGCTCGAAATTCTAAGAGGAGACTGGAGGAGAGGAGATTACAGTTTTGCCATCCCCCCCAGGGTGTGATTTCTCACTTTCTGTCTCTCTGTCCAGCAAGTGCACTTGTTCTATAGTAAAAATGTATCTTAATTAAAAATAGAAGTAAATAGAGCTAACAAAAAGTTAAAAAACCAAAAGTATATAGGAAATTCTTTTCACCAGCTTTTTGTTTACAAATTTGACAACTTGGATAACATGAACAAATTGCTACAGAGATACATTAACCAAAAAGACTGACTTAGAAAGTGTAAAAAGTCTAAATTAATCCCATCGAAGCAAAAAAAAAATTCAAGACAGTATGCCATTTTAAAAGAATTTAAAAAAGACTAAGATAACTTTACCAGTGAATCCTATTGAATGACTGAAGAAATACTTTCAAATTTTCATAAATTTTTTTCAGCAAATGAAGAGAGAAAAAGCCTGAACTCATTCAATGACTGAAAAATGTAAAAACATCTCTTCTAACCTGAAATGCATTTTTTTTTTTTTACCAGTGACTAAGAAGAGTGATGAAAAGTTGTCTAACATATGCTCAACATTAGATCACTGAGAACTGGTCTCTTGAAATATCACTGGATACAATGGATCTTCTCTCCACCATAAAGTTTTAACAAACATCCAGTTATTCTTATAACTGCTGAAATTGATTCAGGTAAAGGGTACTTTGAGGCCTAACAGCAAAGCAAGTCAGTAGAGAAGAAAATGGCCTCCAGTTTTCCTAAATCTCAGCTGCTAGGGCTTCTTCTGGAGTCTTACCTGCAGCATCTCCATTGCTGAACTCTCCAGACGATGCTCCAGATCTGAGATGAGATCACTCACTAACTGACTCTGCTGGGCCACCTCATCTTCAGATTCTGCCAAGATTTGCAGAACATCTCTCTCTTCTTTCTCCAACTTCTGCAGCATCATCTGCTCCTGACTATCCAGTATGTCTCTCAGTCTTGTAAATTCTGCCTGGACATTTTGTCTGTCAACTTGTAATTGATTCTTTAAGGATAAAAAAGAAAGAGGCATTCAGTCTGTCAGTCAGAAGCTAGGAATCAGAAAAAAAAATTCCATTTTCTTTGGAGATTTCTCATGGAAAAAAGATTGAGTAGGTGAGCAATTCTTAGGGAAGTTGATTTTTCCCATTATCTTTCCATGATATTCTAAAACAGTGACTTTAAATTGGTACTACCAAGGCCCACCCTAAACCAAACTAGGACACCTAGATGTGACTTAGCATTCACTCAGTTATACAGAGCACTCATTCCTGCCTGCACTATATGCATTCCAACCAGAAGCCCTCTGCTGAAGGTTGAACAATAAGGATAGTACTATCAGTCCTTGGCAAATGGCAGCCTTACATAGGGTAATAGACGCAGGAAGGACCACAGAACAGAACACAGGATTCACAGGCCATCTTCACCAGAAGGGCCCTCATCTATTTACTTACTTCCAAATGCCATTGCTCATCTGTGACCTATTAATCCTCCATTCCCCACACCCATCAGGGAAAGTAAAAAAGGAATAATTAATTGACTTCTGGATTTTTCAACTGCCAGAGGATAAAAAGGGAGAGAATGCTTTCTCAAAACCCTGTCCGGCTTTTCAGCTAACTCCCTCAAAGGGTCTCCTCCTGCCTTCCAGGAAGTTCTCTCTTCCTGGATGTCAGCTTTCCACTCCTCAGTTTCCTGATGCTTCTCCATTAACTTCTTCAGAGCTGCCTGGATCTTCTCCTGGAATAAAGGAATCACATAAAAATCAACTATAGGCTTTCTTACAACCTGGATTAAATATAAACATAGAAGAAATAAATTTCATATTACAGGAGAATAGAGCCTCAGAAATCATGTGAATAGCTGTTAGAACATGTGACTTAGGAAAAAAAAACTGATATGGTGAATATTTTCTGTAAGTTTCAAGTAACATAATTCACCATCAGAGTATACTGATCATTTTTGTTCTGGAAAAAGAACCCAATCCTGCAACAACAACGAAGAATTTAAATCTCAATACTCCCCAGTTATCACCTGCTGAAAGTATAATCAGAGCTTGTCTAGGGCACCAGCTCTCTACCCATTTAACTCAAAGTACAAAAAATGCACTTCTATGTGAGAAGTTGTACTCTTTGGCTTCTTCTCTTGTAACTTAGTGGAGTGCAGAAAATGTCCTTTAAGCCTTAGAAGGTAAGCATAGGATATAGAGAAATCATAGACCTCAGGACTATGACAAGAAGATAATTAAAGTTCAATGCAAAGTGGAGATTTCCCAGAAGGTTCTATCTTCTGCCCTGTCTTCCCTCCATCCTGGTTTCTTACTTGGTACTCTTGGGCAACTTCCTCTATGAGGAATGTCTGGTGACCACGGTGCTCCTGAGATCGCTCACAAAGCAAACAAATGGCCTTCCCATCCTCCTTACAGAAGAGCAGGAGTTTCTCTCCATGGCGTGCACAGTGATGTACTCTCTGCTCCTCCTCCAGGCTCACGTTGGCCTTTCTGAGCCTCTCTGCTATGTTGGCCAGATGGCGATTAGTCCGCAGGCTCCCAGGCTGGTAACTGACTCTGCACATGGGGCAGCAGTTCTCCCCTTCTTGACCCACAGTGGATTTGGTTTGGTTTTCAATGAGGCAGGACTGGCAGAAGCTGTGTCCACACTCTAGGCTCTGGGGTTCTGTTAGGAGCTCCAGGCAGATGGGGCAGGTCACCTCCTCCTTTACATCCACCAGGATTGCCAAAGCCATACCAGCTGCTCTACTGCTCCTGACTGGCTTGACTTTGGAGGTTCCTCTTGGTCTCCAATCTTTGTAAAAGGTTAAGAGGGGACAGATTTAAAAAGTTGGGAATAGAAATACTGATCCTGTAGAAATAAAAGATGGGCCAAAGTCAAAATTATAAAGGGCAAAAAGAGAAGGGAAAGAAACAGTAAAAGGAATCTGATGATCTGATAAAGAGGAATTTTCATAATAATTTTAAATACTCTACACCCAGTTCATGTTACAGGACAAATTCCATGCTTATGTGGGTAATGATTGTTACTTTCGATGATTTTCACTAAATAGTGAAACTGTTCAAACTGAGATCTTTTCTACCATAATTTTATGACTCACTATCTATTCTGCCTTTTATTTCTGAGGCCCAAACCACATTCATTATGTAGAAGGCACCAAATCACTTAATTCTCAAGGGGTTTACAGATGCTCTTCTCTCAGCATGTAATTTCCCCCAATATTAATGTGAATTCTTTAAAAACTCTCCTTACATGTTTTCTTGTTGGCACAGTTCTTCTCTGACTACCTCATCTATAGTGTAATCAATCCCATCCTTTTCTGTGCACCTGCAATTATTTTTCTCATCACCACACAAAAAATGACAATGTTTGTGTGTGCATGGAAGAGCG
>NW_006199376.1:99773-100696 GCF_000334495.1 Tupaia belangeri chinensis
TTTTAGCAATTATTTATCCTCAATACATTGAGTTGGGATAAACCTAACGTAGTCAGCATCCTCCTTCACATATCTGTTTGCTACATGACAGAGATAAATGAAGACAAACAGAGATAACTGTACATACCCAGTACAGAAGAGTGGAGGATGAGAAAGTAGAGAAAGCAGATCAGTTGAAAGGTTCTGGGAAGTCTTGCGATGGACATTGGCCAAGGTCATTGATGGTGTGTATGCAAGTGAATTGGAGGTGGAGTGGCATAGGTGATATATATATATATATATATATAATATACCCTTAGGATTACACGTGTCAATGACCTGAACAATAGAAGCACTGATGAAATGGCTGCTAGCCTTGAGTGAGAAGCCTCAAAATATAAAATATTAGATGAGATTATTGGGCAAATTATCATTGATGAGAAATTATATGCTAGCAACTAGACCAAAATCCAACCACAAGATGTGTCAAAAGTGACAGAGTAAGTCACTATGAATTTGACAGTCACTTGGACAGTCACAATTAATTAAACAGGAAGTGATATATGTGTAAATGACCTGATATGATAAACATTATTGGGGAGATGTACATGTTGTCGGGAAGTGAAATAATGGGTCAAATAGAGGGTTACTTGAGAATTCCAAAATGAAATCTTAAGGCCTCACTAAAGTTTGAAGAATATGGAGAATATACAGAAAGTGGTAGACAGCAAATGTATCGGGCAGTAGAGACTGCACATCTGAATAAAATACTCATATCATGGACGACTCTTGCATAGTGTCCAGCCCTCATTCTGAAGCTACCGAGGGGCCACCAGCCATGGATTAACTCATTAGCGTACAAAAAGATACTTATATTTGTTAAGATTCTAAAGATTTTAGGATTGTATGCAGAAACAGAAAGAACAAGTATGTATACTTTATAT
>NW_006199376.1:100718-125177 GCF_000334495.1 Tupaia belangeri chinensis
TATAGAGAGAGAGAGAGAGAGAGAGTCACAACCATTTAATGTACACTCTCTGTAATACTAGAAAGTTATCAAATCAAAGCAGATAATTAATGAATTAATCCTATGTGGCAAAGCATATATATACTGCAACAGTTTGGAAGACAGGGCCTTGACAGTGACTTCTCACCAGAAGGAAGTCAAGAAACTTGATGCAGAGGTGAAAATTCCCAAGTTCAATATTGATGCAGTAAGATTTGGTTAGATGAGGGCAAGTTGGATTTCCCATAGGCCTGAATTAGCTTGAGTGAACCTGTGCTTTCAAGAGAAAGGTGCAAGGTTAAACACAGAACCTCCCCTCCCCACTTCCCTAACTCCTCTCATGGGTGTCATGATTTTTTTTGTAGAGGTTTTTACTATAGGGCGTGTGCACTAGCCAGAAAGACAGAGAGAGACAGAGAGATGGAAAGCGAAAAATCACCCCCCAGGGAGAATGGCCACACTGAATCCCTTCTCCTCCATTTTCCTCTTGGGACCTTGAGGCGTCCAGTGTGAGTGTAAGCCACCGGCTCCGGAGTTCGAACTGTGGTCGACTACATGGGAGTTCAGCGACATAGCCATGATGCTAACCGCTGGTCCTGGGTGTCAGGATATTATCATCTGGCCATTTCTTTTGACTTCTTTTTACATTGTTAGCTCATCAATCATGAAGCTCATTTTGTTTATTAAAAGATAGAAAGGTGGAGACCAGCAGTTAATGTAATGGCTATGTTGCTGGACTCCCATGTAGTCAACGGTGGTTGGAGTCCCGGACCTCGTGGCTTAAACTCACTCTGGGCATGTGTGCGTGTGTGCCCGAGATCCTGAGAGGAGAATGGAAGAGAAGGGATTGTGGCGTGGCCATAGCCCTGGGGGGTGATTTCTCGCTTTCTGTCTCTCTGTCTCTCTGTCTTTCCAGCAAACGCACACACCCTATAGTAAAAACCTCTCCAAAAAAAAAAGGAAAAAGAAAAAAAAAGATACCAAAGGTGACACTCCAGAAAGTATTTCCACCACTTCCTCCTGCTCCTGAACTCTCACTTGAGCTCTGGGTCTGGTAGGCAGATATTGTCTAAAGAGAGAAGAGTGTAGTCAGTGTGTCAGACTGGGACTTTGGTAGGAGGACTGAATAGATAAGGGGGTACAGAATAGGCCAGTTATTACACCATCAGATCTCCTAAGTGCAGACAGGCCCAGCTGATGGGAACTGACATGCAGAAATAGTACGTTATGGCACGGGCAGACATGGAACTATAATATTAGGATTCAAAAATCTCTGTGGCTTTGTCTCTGTTCTTAGAAGGGACTAAGGCTGCAAGGAAACAAATCCTTTTATTTTCTCTAACCTCTGCTTTTTCAGATTAACTCCTCTCTCGTCACGGACAAACAGCCCTTTAGTCATCACTCACAACAGGAAGCCTGCAAGCTAGGGCCTTTCTCCCTTACAGAGAACAAATTAAACTCACCCAAGCAAATTCAGTTATCTCTTCAGAAATCTTCCAACCCCTGCCCTCCACAATCAATCAATACAGGACAGATGCCAATGGATATTCCATGGAAATGAGTGAAGGAAGGCCACAGCCTAATCTCCCATAAAGGAGCTCTCTCAGAGAAGCTGTGAGAAATGAAAGTAAGTTCTTGGGTATAAACAAGAAAGGGGAAGTGAAACTATGGGCCAATAGGGTACCTCCACGTCCGTGTCTCTTCGATGCCACATTCTGAGTGAGTTAACACTGGGTGCATTTGCTTATTACAGGAAGAGAGGTGGTAAATGAGGAAGTGCTCACTTAACATGCTTTTCTCCTGGGTCTCATGTACTGTGATCATGCCTTAATTGTGACATATTTTCATATTAATTCACTCACATATTAATCGTTACAAAAGGTGCTCCTTTCTTCCTTTTGCTTCTGATCTTTGACTGATTTTTCCTTTAGGTCACAAATTCAATTTATAGAGAAGAATAGAAGGTTAATGATTTGTATTTATTTATTTAAAAACTAATTATTTAATTTTACTTACTTGTTCATTTATTTTAATTTGAGCAGAGAGATTCACACAAAGAGAGAGAGAAAGGGAAAGTGAGAAAGCAAACCACTAAGTCTGGGACTCGAACCATGTCTGGCCATGTGGAAGTCCAGCATCTCAACCACCACACCACTTGCTGGCATCAAGGTTAGTGCTATGCTAGGTTACTGACTCTGGACCTGGAGATCTCATATGGAAAGTAAATGTATAAAAAAAAAAAAAAAAAAGCTAAAGTGAAAGACAGCTGTGATACCATTAAGTATTTCAACCCAGAAAGGGCAGAATGATAAAAATTTACATGGAGAACTTTGCAGAAATACTGTATTACAGTGATAGCTATTACATTCTTAACAATTATCAGAGTGCCCCAGATTCTCCCTGTTGTCTTTTTAAACTATCATTTTCCTCCCTGAGCAGGGAAATGAGAAAAAGAGCAGAATTTCATTATAAATTACAGCAATTTTGTTGACTGAAATACCAGTAACAAAAGAGTCATAATTGTCACCAGTAAGTTCAATTAAAATTAAAATTGCACCTATAATTATATAGGATTGATCTGAGACAATAAAGAATAAGTTATGAAAGGTCTTCTCCTTCTTTCATGAGCCTGTCCTTGATGATAAGGTTATTACATGATAACAAAGATGATAGAGAAAAATCTACCAGCTCTCAGAATGCAATTTGTACAAAATGGGATGTTTCATTACATTGAAAATCATCATGAGTTTCTTAGCTGTTAGAACAAATTTGACTCAAATGCAAGAAACTGAAACTGTCAACAGGGCTGATTATGCCAACATGAGTTTTGTTTCCTGCCTTGTGCATGTCAGTGACTTAAAGAAAATGTATGATCCATTCACAGTGGTGTTCTGCTATGCTGGAGACTGGGAGGACAATAAACATCTTTCGTTTATAAAACTGCATGGATAAATAATTTCTTTCTTCTTTTTTTCAGAAATGGATAAATAATTTCTGATGTGTTCCTTTGGCCGCTCCAGTTTAATGAGGAGAAAGATGTCCAGGGCTGATGAAAAGCTATTACTTATAAAATTACATAGATAAACAATATCTGACATATCCCTTTAAGACCTCTGGTTGAATGAGGAAGGAAATGTCCAGGGCTGGTGTGCTGTGAAAACCAGGCACAGACGCTGCTGAGCAAATGTTATTTTTGCTTGCGGCTTGCAAACAACAGCGGGCCTTCTGAGTGGATGTAATGTCTTTCTTCAGGATTGCAAACGGCCAAGGACAGTGTGATTGTTACTATCTTCTTAGCCCAGCACATTCCTTCTACTATTCCTGGACCCACCCTTCATGAGAATAATCTTTAAGAAGAAATTGTATCTTGTCCTCTGTTTTATCATAGTCTGCTGACACGATTACCCTTACCACCTTGTAACTTATGAAAATAATGAACAAATAGTGGTGTCATCTGGAGCGTGTATTCTGAGCAAGAATAAGATAGAAAACAGGATGTGAAAGTATGTACAAAGACTATCAAATGTTTTAGTGCTCCTTTGTTGTGGTTGGTGTAGCATTATACAAAATATTCCTTCAAAAAGTGGAGAAAATATGGGAGAATTATGGGAGTCTTGAGTATGACTCAGTGAAAAATTATTTTGGATAGCACCATCTATTAAACTTCCATGCTCTCTGGTGCCTTCCAGTGGTTAACTAACATGATACTGATAGTTTCACTTCTTTATTTCTTTATTTTTAAAAAACCTCTGCAACTACTAGTTTATTAGTGTCATGCAGAACTCAGATGTTTAGTATTTCCCCTGAAACTATGTAAACAAATGCCAAACAGAAAGAATCTAAGTCAAAATCATAGCACACCATCACACCATCACAAAAGTGTGTAAAATTGTAAGAACACTATTTTAAAACACTGACACTTTAAGAGAACAATAATCTCAAACTGTAAAATTGACAAATTGTTCTCTGAACAGTTAAGCAGATAAACATGACTCTAATGAATGAGCTTAGGTTTTATAAAGAATAATCTAATTCAAATAAATTGGATAATTCATGCTGAGATGCAAAGTTTGTGTCTTTTTTCACGTCTATCTGATTTATAAAGGGGCAAGCCACAGTAAAGAAATATTTCTCCTATTTTTCAGTGTGGCATTGTTTTAAGAACTGGCCTAATTAATTAAAAATACTCTTAGGTGACTGGTAGGTGGCAAAGTGGTTAAAGGTGCTGAATTCCCACATGGCTGACTGTGGTTCAAGTCCCAGACCTGGCAGCTTGCTTTCCCACTTTCTTTTTGTCTCTGTCTCTGTCTGGTCAAATTAAAAAATAATAATAACAAATGGAATGAATTAAATAAATAATTATTTAAAAGATACTTTTAATGGAAGGACAAGTTTTCTAAGCAGTCCATAGGTAGATAAATGGGAAAAGACTTTTACAGTCAGCACTTTCATAGCCTTTGCTGGAACCAAGGTCAACAAAAAAACTATAATATGGCAGTCTTGTATTTTAAATTCATGCTTTGGGGGATACATTCTAAAGTCTTCTTGAATAACTGCCATTGCATGGTAATGGGAGTTAAAGAATATAGAGTCTTTAATAGAAGGTTAATGATTTGTATTTATTTATTTAAAAACTAATTATTTAATTTTACTTACTTGTTCATTTATTTTAATTTGAGCAGAGAGATTCACACAAAGAGAGAGAGAAAGGGAAAGTGAGAAAGCAAACCACTAAGTCTGGGACTCGAACCATGTCTGGCCATGTGGAAGTCCAGCATCTCAACCACCACACCACTTGCTGGCATCAAGGTTAGTGCTATGCTAGGTTACTGACTCTGGACCTGGAGATCTCATATGGAAAGTAAATGTATAAAAAAAAAAAAAAAAAGCTAAAGTGAAAGACAGCTGTGATACCATTAAGTATTTCAACCCAGAAAGGGCAGAATGATAAAAATTTACATGGAGAACTTTGCAGAAATACTGTATTACAGTGATAGCTATTACATTCTTAAAAATTATCAGAGTGCCCCAGATTCTCCCTGTTGTCTTTTTAAACTATCATTTTCCTCCCTGAGCAGGGAAATGAGAAAAAGAGCAGAATTTCATTATAAATTACAGCAATTTTGTTGACTGAAATACCAGTAACAAAAGAGTCATAATTGTCACCAGTAAGTTCAATTAAAATTAAAATTGCACCTATAATTATATAGGATTGATCTGAGACAATAAAGAATAAGTTATGAAAGGTCTTCTCCTTCTTTCATGAGCCTGTCCTTGATGATAAGGTTATTACATGATAACAAAGATGATAGAGAAAAATCTACCAGCTCTCAGAATGCAATTTGTACAAAATGGGATGTTTCATTACATTGAAAATCATCATGAGTTTCTTAGCTGTTAGAACAAATTTGACTCAAATGCAAGAAACTGAAACTGTCAACAGGGCTGATTATGCCAACATGAGTTTTGTTTCCTGCCTTGTGCATGTCAGTGACTTAAAGAAAATGTATGATCCATTCACAGTGGTGTTCTGCTATGCTGGAGACTGGGAGGACAATAAACATCTTTCGTTTATAAAACTGCATGGATAAATAATTTCTTTCTTCTTTTTTTCAGAAATGGATAAATAATTTCTGATGTGTTCCTTTGGCCGCTCCAGTTTAATGAGGAGAAAGATGTCCAGGGCTGATGAAAAGCTATTACTTATAAAATTACATAGATAAACAATATCTGACATATCCCTTTAAGACCTCTGGTTGAATGAGGAAGGAAATGTCCAGGGCTGGTGTGCTGTGAAAACCAGGCACAGACGCTGCTGAGCAAATGTTATTTTTGCTTGCGGCTTGCAAACAACAGCGGGCCTTCTGAGTGGATGTAATGTCTTTCTTCAGGATTGCAAACGGCCAAGGACAGTGTGATTGTTACTATCTTCTTAGCCCAGCACATTCCTTCTACTATTCCTGGACCCACCCTTCATGAGAATAATCTTTAAGAAGAAATTGTATCTTGTCCTCTGTTTTATTATAGTCTGCTGACACGATTACCCTTACCACCTTGTAACTTATGAAAATAATGAACAAATAGTGGTGTCATCTGGAGCGTGTATTCTGAGCAAGAATAAGATAGAAAACAGGATGTGAAAGTATGTACAAAGACTATCAAATGTTTTAGTGCTCCTTTGTTGTGGTTGGTGTAGCATTATACAAAATATTCCTTCAAAAAGTGGAGAAAATATGGGAGAATTATGGGAGTCTTGAGTATGACTCAGTGAAAAATTATTTTGGATAGCACCATCTATTAAACTTCCGTGCTCTCTGGTGCCTTCCAGTGGTTAACTAACATGATACTGATAGTTTCACTTCTTTATTTCTTTATTTTTAAAAAACCTCTGCAACTACTAGTTTATTAGTGTCATGCAGAACTCAGATGTTTAGTATTTCCCCTGAAACTATGTAAACAAATGCCAAACAGAAAGAATCTAAGTCAAAATCATAGCACACCATCACACCATCACAAAAGTGTGTAAAATTGTAAGAACACTATTTTAAAACACTGACACTTTAAGAGAACAATAATCTCAAACTGTAAAATTGACAAATTGTTCTCTGAACAGTTAAGCAGATAAACATGACTCTAATGAATGAGCTTAGGTTTTATAAAGAATAATCTAATTCAAATAAATTGGATAATTCATGCTGAGATGCAAAGTTTGTGTCTTTTTTCATGTCTATCTGATTTATAAAGGGGCAAGCCACAGTAAAGAAATATTTCTCCTATTTTTCAGTGTGGCATTGTTTTAAGAACTGGCCTAATTAATTAAAAATACTCTTAGGTGACTGGTAGGTGGCAAAGTGGTTAAAGGTGCTGAATTCCCACATGGCTGACTGTGGTTCAAGTCCCAGACCTGGCAGCTTGCTTTCCCACTTTGTTTTTGTCTCTGACTTTTTCTTGTCAAATTAAAAAATAATAATAACAAATGGAATGAATTAAATAAATAATTATTTAAAAGATACTTTTAATGGAAGGACAAGTTTTCTAAGCAGTCCATAGGTAGATAAATGGGAAAAGACTTTTACAGTCAGCACTTTCATAGCCTTTGCTGGAACCAAGGTCAACAAAAAAACTATAATATGGCAGTCTTGTATTTTAAATTCATGCTTTGGGGGATACATTCTAAAGTCTTCTTGAATAACTGCCATTGCATGGTAATGGGAGTTAAAGAATATAGAATCTTTATGTAAAGATTAGAACACACTTTTCTATTAGTCCTTCAAGGACTAATGTTTGATCCTAATAATCCCATGCTGTGAGTAGACTGGTTACTCTTCACTTGTAAATGTTAAGTGGGCTATGTGAAATTTCTTATAAACTGATTAAAATGTTGGAATTTCAGTTATGGATGAAAACTGTCTCCATTTCTTTATTACCCTCACCACAATATGCCAGGTGTATAAACAAAAGCTTTTTATCAGCTAACTATAATGAAAAGATAGACACCGTAGGAGGGCAGAAGTAAAAGACTAGCTCCCCCTCAAGGAGAAAGTTTCAGAACTATTAAAAGGACAATATTAATAATAAAAAAATTATATTGACTTAGAAGCATTCAAAATGGCAACAAAACAGCTACAACTTTTTTTTTCAATTACAGAGTGATACTCAGTTAACAGAACAATAATTATTTTATATAAGCTGCATCAGAGACAACTGAAGATGAAAACACTACCATCCCCACATACAACTAATCTGTGCTGTGTACCAATAAGAACCTGCTTAAAATTTCCATTCCAGTTTATGACCCCCATAGTGTACCAGGCAAAGTTAGTGGCTATTGAAAATACCACCAGGACATGGCTGTCTAAAGACACATTCGGTAGTGCATTAACTGTACTAAAAAAGGCACTGTATAGTTTAAAAACAAATCTCACACACCTTTACATTTTTTTTTTCAAAAGGAGTAGGTTGTGTATGGGGAGTTAAATGCCTTATAAACAAAGAAAAAAAAAACTGCGCTAGAACCAACTCATTTATCATCATCCCCTTCCTCTTCATCTTTATCCTCTTTATCTTCCTCCTCTTCCTCATCTTCTTCATCTTCCTCTTTCTTTTTCATGCTCATTTCAGCCTTGACAACTCCCTTTTTTGCTGCATCAGGCTTTCCTGATATTGCTCGGTATGGAGCAATATCTTTTTCATATTTTTCCTTCAGTTTAGCAGCTGTCTTTCCATAAGGCCATTTATCATCTGCAGCAGTGTTATTCTACATCTCTCTCAGTTTTTTTGCGACATCACCAATGTATAGACCAGGATGTTCTCCTTTGATTTTTGGATGATATTCAGAACAGAACAAGAAAAAGGCTAAAGGAGGCCTCTTGGGTGCTTTGGGATTCTTGAACTTGTTTCTCCTTTAGGAGGGATACAGGTTTTCTTTTCTCTTTCATAACAGGCTTTGTCCACCTTTACCATATATTCAAATTTTTCTTTCTCTTTAGCAGACATGGCCTTCCACCTCTCTGAGCACTTCTTAGAAAACTCTGAGAAGTTGACTGAAGCATCTGGGTGCTTCTTCTTGTGTTCCTCTCAGCAAGTTTGCACAAAGAATGCGTATGATGACATTTTGCAACTCGGCTTCTTAGCATCTCCATTTTCCACGTTTAGTTATCTTTCCTTCACGAGGCACAGAGTCTCCCAGTGCCTGTCTGGCTGACACTTGCCCTGGTCCTATCTCCAACCAGTTTCACTTCTATTAATTTCTGGAAGCTGTCCCCATCCGGCTTTCCTGGATAAAAATTTGCAGAACTCTGAAACCAATAACTGTATTTTCCCTATTAGATTACGAGAAGTTAGGGGCCGAAGCTTTCTGGGTCATTATTTGACCATAGGGACTTGCTGTGTTTGAATATAGGATAAGCTTGACAAGTAAATTATCAGACAGAATTGAAATCCTGAGTACTCAAGCAAGCAATACAGTGTATAATTGAAATTCACATTCTTCACGTGCAAATATTTTTGCCAGAATAAACTGAGACCAAAATGAGAAAGGAGTGATTGAACGCCCGATGGAGCAGGCCCTGTAATGCACTGAAGCATGACCATCCCCCAGTGTTATTGTTCGGTCAGTTTCTATTCTGCTGCCTGTTTCCTTTCACTTCTCAGAATCTAACTTTCATTTCTTGTTCAGTTTTTGTGGAGACTCCTTGTGCAGATCCTCTGACTTGGTAAGTGGTTCTCGTCCATACCTGGACCTGCCTCACCTTCCCTCTCCTCCACTGATGCAAGACTCCTCCATTTGTGATTCAAGGTTTGTGAGTGATTTGTGGTGGCAAAGGAGGAAGGTTTTTCTTGGTAAAGTGGTTTTTGTGTGTTTGAGTGAGTGTCATTTGTGGTTTTGAAGCAGCTTCAAATAAACAAAAAACCACATTTGGTGGGGTCCTGCAGAGATGGCTGAGAAGGGCAGTATTGTGTTTGGGGTGTGGGGGAGTGGGTTACTTTTAACAAAGAGAGGTTAGAAAAACCAAAATGTCCTGTTTGTTTCTAGTAAAGGCTGTGCTTTCTTCAGACTGAATTGCTCCTATCTCCCTCTTCTGTGGTTTTGATTTTTCTACCTTTTCAACATAAGCCATAATAATTTCTTAATCAGAGGCAGAAATTCTCTTTCTCCTTATCCACCAAGGATGAGAGCCCTTATCTGGACCTAGATGTATGGAGAAAGGGTCTATGGATGTGCTAGGGATAAGACTCTTTTGGAGCTGATCATTTTACTCTCTTTCTGGTTATGTCTGAGAGGTTGTTCACACCCTTCCTGAGGAATTACCAGTCTGAAAGGTGAGGCATGATGGTCAGACTGTCACCCATCTCTGTAGCTCCCCTGGTCACTTTTCTCTCTAGAGACCCAAGTACAGGAAATGTGTGCTTTCCCAGTGCCCATGTCTTACTCTTAATTGAATAATACCCCATGACCCTGTAGTGTCCTCTTCTGCTTCAGGACTTCTTCATGTCTGAGACACACCTTTTCACGTTTCTCATCTCCAATCTTTACTCAATTTTCCCTCACGTGGGGCTAAAGAAATGACTTGGTAATTTCTCATGAAGAACTCTCTCTTAATCTTACCTCAAAGAAGGCACTTCATACCATGTTCTATTGTCCCATATATTCCAATGTGTACTTTTCTTCTCACTTTTTAAAAATTCCAGGTACTGGGACCAGCAGTTGGCATAATGGCTATGTCATTGGACTCCTATGTAGTTGACCACGGTTCAAACCCCAGACCCAGTGGTTTAAACTCACACCAGGCACATGTGTGTGCGTGCCCAAGATCCCTAGAGGAGAATGGAGGAGAAGGGATTGTGGCATGGCCATACCCCCCTGGGGGGTGATTTCTTGTTTTCTGTCTCTCTGTCTCTCTCTGTCTTTCTGGCGAGCGCATGCGCCCCATAGCAAAAACCTCTCAAAAAAAAAAATTCAGGTACTGTCTTCTCATGTGTATATCCTTTGTATCTGGACAAGCTTCAGCAATTTTACTTTAATAGCTTGAGATTACTACGGAGCACAGTAAAAAGAAGGAAATATATGTTTTTTAAAAATATTTTGATTAAAGTCACAAGAGAAAAAGCAGAAAGCTGTGATAAAAAATTCTGTAGCATTTACTTAATATGCAATAAATTTTAAGTACCTATAAGAGATTGTTTTTCTTGTCAGGCAAGAAAAAGTAAATAAACAGTATAAAAGTAATGTATTGGTAGTATGCAATATGTGATCATTAGCATAAATGTGTCAGTGTAGCAAAGCGATTTTAAAGAACCTTCAATGAAACATTGGATTTAAGAGGGCTTTTTTGTCCAGAGTGATCAAGGTGAAACAAGGTAGGGTGGGAAAGAATGTGCAAAGAGAGAAGCAGGAGGGGAGTTCTGATGAAGGGGAAGAGATGAGCATGTGGACTTAACAGACCATGACAAAGACTGCCTCACACTTTGTGGCAGAGGTTTGATCAGAGGGATGACAAGGTTGGTGTCTGCTTTAAGAGGGTCACTTTGGCCAATGACACGAGAACAGTGAGGAGAGCAGACTGCATGGGTCTAGGGGCAGGCTAGCCAGAGCAGTAAGAAACTCCTCCTGGTTTCCAAGTTGAAGATTCAGGTAAGTGGGACCAAATTTAAAGAAACTACTTAGAGCATTTTCTGATGAACTAATTGTGAATGGGACAACACCAGGTGTAGCTTTATGAAAATGACCCTCTGGAGGCCAGCAGGTGTCCTAGTGATTAAAGTGGTAGACTCCCACATGGGTAACTGCAACTCTAGTTTCACACCTGGAAACATGAAATTCACACCAGGCTTGTTAGCATGCATGCCCCAAGTCCTGAAAGGAGAATGGATGAGAGGAGATTTCGGGGTGACCATCCCCTTGGGGGGTGATCTCTCATTTTCTCTCTCTCTCCCTGTCCCTCTATCTCTCCGGTCAGTGTGCACACCTTATAGCAAAAATTCATTTTCTTTCTTTATTCTTTTTTTTTTTTTTGAGAAGGGTTTTTGCTATAGGTGCATGTGTGCTTGTCAGAGAGACAGAGAGAGACAGAGAGATAGAAGGTAAGAAATCATCCTCAGGAGGATGGCCACACTGCAATCCTTTCTCCTCCATCTTCCTCTTGGGATTTTGGGCAGGCATGAACATATGCCTGGTGTGAGTTTTAAGCTGTTGGGTCCAGGACTCAAACCACAGTCGAATACATGGGAGTCCAGCAATATAACCATTGCACCATCTGGTGATCCCTCCCCAGACCTGGTGGTCCCTCCCCAGATCATACATTTCTTATTGTCAGTTTCTGATGGAGGAACAAGGAATGATTAAAAGATATTGGCTAAAACTCTCAGAGCACATTTCTCTCCAATATAGATACATTTTTTTTTCTCTCTTTTCTAAGCTGTACAGGTTCACAAAATCTCCATGCAGCTGATCAGGGTATTCTAAGATATAAGGAAACTGGTCCTAGTTAGCCCTAACTAGGTGACATTTGTGTCACCTTCAAAAAGGAGCTTGCATTTTGTTTCTGTGTCTGTCTGCTTGTCTTAGATGGAAAGAGTTTTCAATAAGATTAATATTTCATCAATGGTAGAATAACAAACAAAAAAACAAGGTAAAAATAGACAAGTATGTTAGTTTTCCAGGTCTGCCACAAAAGAGTTATCACTTATTGGATGGCTTAAATAGCAGCAATTCATTGTGTAGCAATTCTGGGGGCAGAATATTCCAGATAAAAAGCAGCAGTAGGATTGTTTCTTTCTGAAGGCTATGCGGGAAGGATCTGTTCCAGGCCTTTCTCTTACCTTCTAATAGTTTGCTGACAATCATTGGCATTCCTTGGATTATAGTTGTATCAGCCTGATACCTGCTTTTTTCATCAAATGCCATACTCGCTGTGATGTGTCTCTTTTTTTATCCAAATTTCCACTGTGAATGAAAGTGAGCTCTAATGCAGTACTCTCATCTTAACTTTATGATAACATGATCACCTGCGAAGATACTAGTTCCGAAAAAGATAACATTCATACATGTTTAGAATTAGGCTTCAACATCTTTGGGGGAGAAAAATTCTACCCATAGTAACTCTCTCAGGATCTTTGAAATAGGACAGATTTGATCTCTCCTCTGTATGACCTCCCTTACATACTGAGACTTTTCTCCCATGGTCATGAGATGTTGTTGGAATCCATGTTTCCCAGGTTTCTGTCAACTGTGTGATTCTTTGAATATGTGAGCCTCTTTTCTTCATCCCTACAAACTTATTTACACCTTTAGGTTTCTACTGTCATTCTTGCCATATGTCCAGTCCAAGGTGAAATTCCAATATTTAAAAATTCTCCAATATCTACCTTCCCATGATGTTGGATATTAAAATAGTTTTTGCAGCTCTTATCTTTATTTACATTTAAAAATTTGTGCTATCTTGAGAAGAAACCCTAAGGAAGATCTTTTTTTTTTTTTTTTTTTTGGAGAGATTTTCACTGTAGGGCGCGTGCGCTCGCCAGACAGACAGAGAGAGACATAGAGACAGAAAGCAAGAAATCACCCCCCAGGGGGGATGGTCACACCGCAATCCCTTCTCCTCCATTCTCCTCTCGGGATCTTGGGCACGCACGCACACGCGCCCGGCGTGAGTTTTAAGCCACCGGGTCCGGGACACGAACCGCGGTCGACTACGTGGGAATCCAGCGACATAGCCATTACGCTAACTGCTGGTTCTCTAAGGAAGACCTTGAGGACAATGTGTTCACCCTAACTCTACCCGTTAGAATGTGATTATCTTTCTAGTCACTTAATTTTATTTACATACCCAAGGAAAGGGAGTACAGTATTTTTATTTCTCAAGAATTTTGTATAAAGCATAAATATGTAAAAGTCATTTCTACATTATAACTGGCTATAAAAATGTTAGTGATACAGTTTTCTCCCTACTGTGGTTTTTGCTATGTGTATGTGTGTCTTAGGGGAGTAAGTGAGAGTGTATGGGTGTATTCAGTGTGTGTAGGTGTGTAAAGAGGCAACACTTCTGCACTGGAAACTGTATGTGTGTTCCCAAAGTTCAGCTATTAGAGAATTACTAACTGAGGGGAAGAAAAGATGAAAATATTACTAGAAGGTTTTTATTCATCTATGGAGAGATGTGGAGATTGTAGCCTTTATATATTGATCACTCATTGTGTCCAATGTGGTCTGCAGTATTTTAGGTATTAGGAACACATTCATGAAAAAAATAATCCTGATCTGTGCATGGATTATATTTTAAGAGGAAGTGGTAGACAGTTAAATAAAGATGCAGCGTGTTGGGGCCAGCAGGTGATGTGATGGTTAAGGTACTGGATTCCTACATGGCTGACCATGGTTTGAGTCCCCAATCTGATGTCTTGCTTTCTCACTCTCTGCACCTCTCACCCTCTCGCCCCATCTCTCTCTGGTGAGCACACATGCTCTATAGCAAATTAAAACAATAATAACAACAATAAAATAAATGAGATTAAATAAAATAATTCTTTAAAAAAGTTGCAGTGTGTTCTCTAGTGAATATAAGAGAAAATAGCAAATGTGCACTAAGTGGTAAATATGGATAGTTTTGCTGTTGATGATTCATAGCAGGCTCTTGGGATAATAAGACATGTAAGGAGAAACTGAAATGAAACATGAATAAGTCCTGTTGAATCAAGGGAAGGACCTTTCCATGCTGAGATTAGAGCAACGGCAAAAGACTTTCCTCAGCAATGGGTTTGATGCTTTAACACCAAGGATGTGTTTTGGCATAGGGAATGGCAAACTAGATGAATGTCAAATGGCATGACAAGTAATATCATTCAGACACTAAAGGCCATGTATTATGGCTCCATTTTTATGAATTGATGAAAAACACCCAGGAGATTAGTAGCTGCCCTGGGCTTGGTGTCAGAATGAGAGTGACTGCTAACGGACACCAGACTTTTCTTTTCTTTTTTTTTTTTTTTCTGTTGATGAGATGTTTTAAAATTGGGTTATAGTCACAGTTACACAGTTCTACAAAAGTAATATAAATAATTGGATTGCACATTATAATAAATGCATTTAATGCTATGTAAGCATAAATCAGAAAGGCTGTTAAAAAATGAGTCATGCAAATGTCTGGGGTAAGATCATACCATACAGAGACAAGAGCAGATGTAAACCCCAGGGTCAGAAGTGGGTGTAGCTTATTCAACAGGGAGGATATTTTGGGGGTTGGGGACAAACAGCACAAATGGTGGGTCAAACAAAGCTATTGTTTGAAATTGTCTCAGTTTCTTCTTTTCTCTCTTAACAACAGAGAAAATAACAATCATTGTTCTGATGGAGTGAAATTTTTTTTTTGGAGAGGTTTTTTTTTTTTTTTTTGCTATAGGGTGCGTGCGCTTGCCAGACAGACAGAGACAGTGAGGCAGAAAGCGAGAAATCACCCCCCAGGGGGGATGGCCACGCTGCAATCCCTTTTCCTGATGGAGTGAAATTTGTCATGAAATCTAAATTAAGATTACGTGTTTGAAATTATTTCAAGGTCCTTTTCATTTCTTCACCAACCTATTCTTTGCATCTCCTTTCCTTTCTTTATTAAATATTAACATTTTGTCCTGTGCTAAATCTCTACATATAATCAGTGCCTTTTCTTACCCTGCCCTATTCAACATTCCCAGTCCTGCAGGAATCTGTGAGCAAGAAGAGCCTCAGGAGTCAGGACAGAAGGAATCTGAGGGAGCAGTGTGATGGATTTGTCAGTCCCAGTGAACATAAAGGAGGTGACCTGCCCCATCTGCCTGGCGCTCCTGACAGAACCTCTGAGCCTGGACTGTGGCCACAGCTTCTGCCAAGCCTGCATCACTGCAAAGAACAAGGAGTCAGTGGTCTGCCCAAGACTAGAAAGGAGCTGCCCCGTGTGCCAGACCAGATACCAGCCTGGGAACCTTCGTCCTAATTGGTATCTGGCCCACATAGTAGAGAAAGTCAAGGAAGTCAAGAGGAGCCCATGGAAGCATCAGAAGAGAGAGCTCTGTGTACACCATGGAGAAAAACTCCAGATCTTCTGTAAGGAGGATGGGAAGGTCATTTGCTGGCGTTGTGAGTTGTCTCCTGAACACCGTGGTCACCAAACATTCACCATAGACAAAGTGGTCAAGGAATGTCAGGTAGGCCCCAGGGGGAGAATAAGGCAGAAGAGGGTACCTGACATGCAGTCTCCACCTATGTATACCACATTGTTCCCCTTGTCATCATAGAAGTGATCTGTGATCTCGTTCAAAAACCATTGCTTAGCTTCAGAGGTCTGAAGGATATTACTATACAGTTTTCTGTTTTAATAAAGAATAATCCTAGAACACAAGTTTTTGATCAAGAGAGGTTCAATGAATGGAGAACTGCTACCCAAGATAAGCTGTGACTGCCACTCTGAGCAAGAGATTTTAGGAAAGTATATCTAGTTAGATGTGGGAGGAGGGTCATGAGAGTGAGGATCTCCTTGCTGTAGGGTTCCTGCTTACTTGAAGGAAAGAGAAAACCAGGCTGCTCTGGCTAAGGGGTTGTGGCTTCTGTCACCTGGTAGTAAAATATATATATATATATATTTACATCCTCACATTCCTCCCATGTCATAGATTCTACTCACCAGCCTCACGGTATCCATAACCTGATATATTATGAAATAACCTTGACATTTTACCTTTTATCCTCTGTTCCAGGTGCTAAGAAATTTCATGGCTTGACTCTGGTGATTCATTTTTTCACAGGAGAAGCTCCAGGCAGCTATCCAGAGGCTGAGAAGAGAGCATCAGAAAGCTGAGAAGTTGGAAACTGACCTTGGAGAAGAGAGATCTTCTTGGAAGGCAGGAATGGACTCTTCTCAAGAAATTTCTGAGACAGGAATCTGAGCAGAACCTTGAGATTTATCACAAAAGATCTCTTCCTCTTTGTTACCTCCAAATTAATATGCATAGGAATCATTTGATTAGGTTTAATTTTATACCATGCTGTTTGACCATGGGGTTAGAGTAGACATTTTGCAAATCAATGATGTATTTGGAAGGAAAGGCACAGAGGGAAGCAAATGTGAACGTGGCTTGTAAATCCTCTGTCCCATTTTTGTCATCAGGTTTAGGCTTTGATACATCCAGGAAACACTCTGTAAAGGTCCCAGGATCCCAGTTTAGGGAATGTGAGTGGAGGGCTTTAATACACAGAGAGTGGCACAATGGTCCTAGACAGGTGTGTGCAATCCAAGCCTCACCCAGGTATCACATTTTTCTCAGGCTAGTCCTCCAAAGAGCAGACTTGAATGTTTTACTCTGAGCAGAGCTCAAATTGAAAAATAGTAGGAAAATGGCATTAATAGGAATTGCTTGATGACTTTCATTCCATTCCTTTTTAAGAACTTCTAAAAGAAAGGCATACCCTCAATCAGATAGACTAACTGCTTCTTTCTCTTTCTATCCCAAAGTCTTATATTCAGACTGAAAGACAAAAGATCTTGAAAGGTTTTAATGAAATGAGAAGCATCTTGGACAGTGAGGAACAGAGGGAGCTGCAAAAGCTGGAGGAAGAAGAGGTGAATGTACTGGATAACCTAGCAGCAGCCAAAGACCAACTGGGCCAGCAGAAGCAGTGTGTAAGAGAGCTCATCACAGATCTCCTACGAAGGACACAGGGGACACCAGTAGAGATGCTGCAGGTGAAAATTGGAATGGGTGTCTACATAAAAGATTTTGGGAAAACACAGAGACTGATTTTCCTTCCATCTGGGTCACTAGGAGCTCTTCCTTATATTGGGTTGCCAGAAAAGTCATGATGCATTTTGCATAGAAAAACATAGAAAAATATCTCATGACTTTTGTGACAACCCAGTAGTTGGTAGCATTAGAAGGTGTCTTTGGGCCCACAGTGCCTCTTCTATGCCATTTATTTCAGGTGTCAGAGTGATAAATCAATGAGTGATTGGCAAGGAGATTCTCCAATATTTTTAACTTATAAAAAGTAGTACATAGGGGACCAGCAGTTAGCGTAATGGCTATGTTGCTGGACTCCCACGTTGTTGACCATGGTTTGAATCCCGGACCTGGTGGATTAAACTCACACTGGGCCCGTGTGTGTGTGTGTGTGTGTGTGTGCCCAAGATCCAGAGAGGACAATGGAGGAGAAGGGATTGCGATGTGGCCATCCCCTCTGGGGGGTGATTTCTCACTTTCTATCCCTCTGTCTCTCTGTCTTTCTGGCAAGCGCATGTGCCCTATAGCAAAAACCTCTTAAAAAAAGAAAGAAAGAAAGAAAGAAAGAAAGAAAGAAAGAAAGAAAGAAAGAAAGAAAAAAGTAGTACACAAGATTATTGACTTGAGAGAGGAGATTCTTTGTTCCAGTGACATTTGCTGGGCTCCTTGTTGTCTGTGATTTCATGTGAGCATTAGTAAAGTATCCACTCACTGGGCTTAGTCACAGGCAAACAGCATGAGCCTTTGTTTATATTTGATTTTTTGTTGTTATTGAAGGATGGCAACTGTGACACCAGACTGTTAATACTGAGTGATGGATGTTTGTGTGTAGGAGTGAGGGGGGAGGGAGGGGCTATGTTGACTGGAAAAGAATGTGTGAGAAAACCTATAGAAACCTGATGGAAGATTTAGACTTACTATTCTTTTGTCATGGAAGTAACAATAGAATGTAATCTTGACCCCCAGAAAAGGTTGAGAAATTCAGGAAATTTTAGATATTTTCTGCTTAATTTTTGTCATTCTTCTTCCCTTTCTTTGCTAGTTGAACAAGAATGTCTACTTCTCTTTGGTTCCAACACTGAGATAATTCATTTCTGTCTGTTGGATCTTTTCTTTTGCTTTAAAAAAAAAAAACAAGCTAAAAAAACCCCACACATTTTTTGAGGCTTAATTTACATATCATAAAATCTACCAATTCTAAGTACAAATTTTAGTAAACATATTGAACCAAAACCAAATTTGTTTTTAGTACTTTTCCATTAAACAAAAAAATTCCTCATGCCCACTTGGAATCAATATTTATTCAGATCCCTTCCTCTCGGCAACCATTTAGTTGTTTTCTGTTTCATGGATAAAATTCTCTATATAGGTCCAGACCTTTCAATATAAATGGAAACATATGACATGTAGTCTTTTGCACAGAGCATCTTTCATTTAGCACAATATTTTAAATTTTATTCATACTATAATCAGTACTGGTGTTCTATTCCTTTTTATTGCTAATACTAGTTCATTATCTGAATATATCATACTTTATCTAATCATGTGGTTGTTGGCTACATGGATTCTAGTTCGGGCCTATTATGAATACTGTGACACTGAACATTTACTTATTTATTTTTTGTGGCTATATATTTTCATTTCTTTTGAGTAGATTTTAATAGTGGGATTTCTGTGTTATAGTCTAAGTTTATGTATTTTTTAAAAGTCCTATACTATTTTTGAAATCTGTTACTCAGTTTATATTCATAGGAATAATAAAATGGTTTCTAACATTTTCTCATTTAACATTTGTAACACTTGAGATAACTTTAAAAAAATTACAGCCATTCTGGGAACCAGCAGTTAGCATAATGGCTATGTTGCTGGACTCCCATGTAGTTGACTGCGGTTCGCGGCCCGGATCCGGTGGCTTAAAACTCACGCTGGGCGCGTGTGTGTGCGTGCCCAAGATCCCGAGAGGAGAATGGAGGAGAAAGGATTGCGGCGTGACCATCTCCCCTGGGGGGTGATTTCTCGCTTTCTGTCTCTATGTATCTCTCTGTTTGTCTGGCGAGTGCACGAGCCCTATAGCGAAAACCCCCCCAAAAAAAAAAAAAATTACAGCCATTCTAATGGATGTTTAATGGCATCTCAATGTAGTTTTAATTTATGTTTTTCCTGGTATGTAATAGTACTGAACATTTTCTAATGTATTTTCACATATAGATTCTATTTGTAACATATTATGTCACCTTATTCTCTATTTCTTATTTTAGGTCCAGTTGTAATTTTATAAAAAATATTTCAAGTTCCAATTTTCCGATTTTGAAAGTTCACAGAAAATAAATAGACTTTTGCTGATAAATCCCATATATTACAACCTTGCTACAATCACTTATTTGTTACAGATTTTTTTTTTGTCAATTATTTGGCATTTTGTATGTAGACAATATGTCATCTTAGAACAAGGCCAAGTTTGTTTTTTCCTTTGCAGTCTGTATACTTTTATTTGTCTTTGCTTGTCATATTGCACTGGCTAGGACTTGCAGTAAAATGTTGAACAAGAAGTGAGAGGGATTATCTTTTCCTTGTTTATGACATTAGCAGGAAACTGTTCAATCTCTCATTATTAAGATGTTGACAATATATATATTAGTTGAGAAACTTCCCTTTTATTTCAGGTTTTCTAGGAGCTTATTTTTTTTTTATCATGAATGGGCATTAGATTTTTCCTGCATCAATTGATAAAATCATTATATTTTTCTATTTCATTTATGTGGTAGATGACATTAGTTGACTTTTTAATGTCAAACCAACTTTGCTAACTTGAAAAAAATCTCATTTGTTTGTGGTATAAAATGTCTTTTATACTTCATTAGATATGATTTGATACTATATTGTTCAAAATATTCACACTTTTGATTATTAAAGATACTAGTTTTTCCTTTTCTGTAATATCTTTAGTTGGTTTTAGATTGAGATAATGTTTGTCTTATAGAATGCGTAAGGATGTAGTCTCTCTGTTTTTATTTTCTGGAATAGATTTGGGGATAACTAGTATAATTCCCTCCTTAAATGTTTGGTAGAATTCATCAATTCATCAGTGAAATCAACTGGGCCTACTCTTTTGTATTTGTCTTGTTTTTATGTGTTACTTAGAAGTGGGCTATTTAAAATCCAAATATTTTGGACCAGCAGATGGTGTGGAGGTTAAGGTGACTGGATCCCAGAAGGCTGAGTTCATGGTTAAAGTCAGACTTGACATTTTATGACCAAAATCCCAGAAGGAGAGTGGAGGAGAAGGGAGTGTGGAGTGGCTATCCCCTCTGGGGGGGGGGGTAATTTCTTACTTTCTCTCTCTGTCTCTAGCAAGTGCTCATACTCTATGACAAAAATCTAAAAAAAAAAACAAAACATAAAAATCCAAATATTTTGAAATATTACAGCTGTTACTGGTCTCTAGCCAAATTCTATAGATGTCTGATAAAATATTTTATATGATTTCAATGATTTAAAATAGTTCATGTGTATTTTATGATATAAAATGTAACCATATTGGTTTATGTTCCATGTGAACTTGAGAAAAATATGTATTTGTCTATGAGAAATGTTTTATAGTATTCCATAAATGTTATTTATATTAGTTGATATATTGTAGTACACTGTTCAGGTACAGTTATAACTGTAAAATTATCTTGTGGCCCCTGTAATAAATTACCACAACTTCTTTTTTTTTTTTTTTTGAGAAGTTTTTGCTAGAGGGCACATGCGCTCTCCAGACAGACAGAGAGAGAGAGAGACAGAAAGCGAGAAATCACCCCCCAGGGGGGATGGCCATGCCGCAATCCCTTCTCCTCCGTTCTCCTCTCGGGATCTTGGGCACACACGCACATGTGCCCAGTGTGAGTCCTAAGCCACCGGATCCAGGACGTCAACTGTGGTCGACTACATGGGAGTCCAACAACATAGCAATTACGCTAACTGCTGGTCCCAATTACCACAAGTTCTATGAATTAGAACCACAAAAATGTACAGTCTTATAATTTTGGAAGCTATTAAGTCCAAAATCAGGAGGCCAGTAACCATCAGAAGCTAGTAAAAAAGCAGGAACAGTTTCTCCCTACAATAGGGGCAACTCTACTGATACCTTGATTTTGAACTTCGATCCTCAAAAGCTGTGAGAGAATATATTTCTATTATTATTGTTATTGTTATTATTTGTATAGCAGAGGGCATGTACTCTGACCAGAGAAAGAGGGAAAGCACTTTCAAGAGTCACACTGCAGTATTTTTACTACATTTTTTTTTCATCCTGTCAGAATTTTAGACGGGCAAATCTGATTGATCTTGCATACTGGTATATCGCTAAGCTCTTATTAATTTCAGTGACTGTGAGCATGTGTGTGTGTGTATTCCTTAATCTTTATTATATACAAGATCACGCTATTCGTGAAAAAAATACAGCTTTGTTTCTTTCTCATGCTATATCTTCTTTTTTCTTCTTTTTTCTATACTTCTTTCTTCCTTTTCATTTTTCTTATTGCACTCGAGAAAACCTCCAATGCAAAGTTGACAGATGAGTTAAAATAAGCTTTTGTCTTTTTCTTGATCTTAGGAGGAAATAATTTGTGTTTCACTATTATTATATTAACTGTCTGTTTTTCATATATGTCCTTTATCAGGTTTTTGGATGTTCTTTTTTCTTGTTGAGAAGCTATCTGAAGAGGTTTCAAAGAAAAAAAGAGGTTTCGATTTTTTTTGAATTGTAGGAGGAGTTCTTTATATATTCTGAATATTAATATCAGAGATATGTTTTGGAAATATGTTTTCTCATACTGTGGGTTGCCTCTATTTTGTATTTGTTTATTTCACAAAAATGTTGTTTTCAGTGTTAGTAAAGTCCAATTTATCAATTTTTTGCTTTTATTACTTTTACTTTTAGTGTGATATCCAAAAATACATTCTCAAATCTAATGTCATGAACATTTCCGCTGCTTTCTTCTAAGAGTTTTACCTCTTAAATTTAGGTTTTTGATCCATTTTTAGTTACATTTAACTACATTCTAGTTACCATTTATTATATGGTATAAGTCATTTGTTTTTCATGTTGTTGTAACCATTTTTTTATATTAAGCCCATTTTTGGTAGTAGGTTGGTAATAAGGGAGAAGAGGTAATAGCTAAAAAATGGAATATAGAGGACAACATTTGTCTGTCAAACTTCCATTCTCTTTGTTTATTTTTTGTACAAACTTATTGAATAACCCTTTGAAGAACCACCCTGTATCCTGTTTAAATCCATGTAGTTGGTTAAAATTAATAAAATCAGTAGCATGAAGGACACTTATGTTATTCAATTATAGGAAAATCAAAATATCTAATTCCTATGTTTTTTCCAACCCTATTTTCATTATTTTAAGAGAAGCACCTGACCCATGGTTTGCTTACTATAGGATTTTACTACCATTATTACAAAGGGAAGGTATATTTTCTGGTGGGTATTGTTTGAAGGACTACAGTTCAAACCTGGAAATTTAAGTTGACGCCCTGCAGAATTTGAAAAGAAAGTAAGTATAGAAAGTAGAAGGTAGATCGGATTTGTATGAAAATATTGTTAGCTGAAAACATAGCTATGAGTAAAGTTATAGTTAATCCTTTTAATTTCTTTTAAATTTTAATTTAAACTTGATTTAGTTGGTTTTTTGCCTTATCCTATAACAACAAAAAAGCTAATACAGGCAGTAATACTATTTCTGAGATAATAAAGCTTATTGGAGGCCAAATTTTTGTTGATATAAAGGAAGTTGGGCCAGAGAGAGGGAGAGCAAATACATTCTTGTTCCAAAAGGAAATAAAGGCAGCACCTAATGCTTATGAGGAAGAGAAGATGGTTAAAAGAAATTAAGAATGTGAACTAGACAGACTAAGAAAATGCAAAATTTGGGGTAAGATATAGATTCTAAGAGTGGGTGGGTATTGGTACTGTTCTGAATAGTGGAGTATAAATAGTTGGGCAGTAGTAAGTAACACTTTGACTTTCTTAGTTGCTTGTTCCTTTGGCTTGTTTAATACTGAAAACTGGATGAGATAACCTACATATAAAGTTTGGGTGGTGGGTAGAGAAAGGTGAGACAAACATTAACTTGAGATTTTTGTTTGCTTGTATTGGTAGCAAAAACAAAATGTATACTCCAAAGATTCTTATTATTATTCATCTTCGATTTTCCAAAATTTGTAAAAATGTCTGACAAATAATAGATTTCACCTATATATGTCTAGAAAAAAATAAAAGCACATCAAATTTGTGAATTAAGAAAATGTATGCAGTAAATTTATGTGTTAAAAATAGTAGACTTCCTTTCTTGCTCTTAAATACATCCCCTTTCTAGATACTTGAAGCATCTTCCTGACATCGTCACATAAATCCTCTGTAATTGCCCGTCTGAATCTTATCTCTACATTGTGTCCCTCATTCCATGACTATCTCTTATTCTCAACGTATCAAGGGTTTGGTAAGAATGTGAGGAGGAAGGTGGATTGATCTTTGCAAGGTAGGAGGACTTATCACTCCTTCATAGGTTGCCAAATAATAGAAGATGCTCAGTTAAATTTAAAATTTAGATAAATAACACAGAATTTTTAGTACAAAGGTATCTTAAATAAACAAAAGGCACTAAAATTATCTTTGTTTATTCAAAATTCAAAGTTAAGTACCCACTTTTATGTTCTAAATCTGGCAATGCTGTACTTGACTCATGTTTCTCTCTTCTTTCCAGGATGTGATTGATGTCATGAAAAGGTATGTATGGAAGACGAGGTCTGGTATGCGTGATGAGGAAATTATGGCCACTAGTGCTATCTTTGGCCCAGACAGAATGAAATATAAAATCTCATAACTGACAAATTTTTTCATTAAATCATCTCAAATTGCTGACCATAGGTGAAGGTTTTTATTGGTAGGGAGTCTGGATATCAGAACCCTGTAATTTCATTCATTTTATTCAAATATTTATCTCTGCTTCAGCTGCTGTTTCCATATTTCATAAGTGTCTATCTCACTTTAGGAAGGATCCTGTCCTCTTTATATGACTTTCTAAATGGCTCTTATTAAAGTTCTAAAAAGAACCCAAAACCACCCCCCAAAAAACAAAAACAAAGACTCAAGTCTTGGGAAATAGTGGCTTTGCTGCCAATATAATTTTATGTTGCTTACATA
>NW_006199376.1:125198-135173 GCF_000334495.1 Tupaia belangeri chinensis
GTTCTTATATCTTTAAAGTTGCCCATCTCTCTGGTCTTTCCAAACACATAAAATTCAGACCATTATTAATTTGGTCATTATAATTTCTCCTTTCTCCAGACAACTTGAAACTCAGATGTTAGTCTCTGACCCTCATACTAGAATAATAGAATTTGGAAAACAACTGGCTTTTCATTCCAAGGGCACACACTCGATATCCTCAACTCTTCAATACCAGATTCTGTAGCCTCTCTCTACTAGCCATGTGCCTTGGAACCCAGAGGTCTGGCCTTTCCTTGGTGGATTCATTGGGATGACTTTTTTTACATGTCAAGTATATTTTTAGAATTATAGAATACCATCTAAAAGCACTTTTTTTTTTCTTGGTGGATCCACTGGGATGACTTTTTTTACATGCCAAGTATATTTTTAGAATTATAAAATACCATTTAAAAGCACTTTTTTTTCACCTAATTTTAAAATTATTTCTAAGAAGTAGGTAGGAAGGGGTTAATTATTCAATTTATTTATTTATTTATTTATGTATTTATGTATTTATTTATAATTTACCAGTGAGAATGTGTGTTTCCCTGAGAGAGACAGAAGGAGAGAGAAGGAGATGGAGAAAGCACTTTTCAATGAGTGCGGTCATGCCACAATCTCTTCTTAATGTTTCCTTCCTGTTGGGATTTGGAGCATGTACACGGAAGTGCCTGGCACTTGTTTTTCAAACCTCCAGATATGGGATTTTCTCGTGGACTCTTATGTGGGGTCTGGTTCTCTTAGCCACCAAGATATGGGTCATTCCATAATTATTCCATTTTTAAAGGAGAAATTAAACTTCTTCTCAAAGTCACATATAGGGTCAGTGGGTAAACAGGTAGACATGAGTACATTTCTTGTCTCAGTGTCAACTCTGTTCCTTTTGTTCTCCTTGCAGAGGAGGGTCCAAGTGTCTCAGTTGGGTGAAAGGTGAAGGAATCAGTGATCTTGGAAAGACACAAGGTCAAAGATGTATAGTGATCAATTTTTTGTTATCCTTAGGAGTGAAAGTTGGACCTTGAAGAAGCCAAAAGCTGTTTCCAAAAAACTGAAGCATGTATTCCGAGCTCCAGATCTGAGTAGGATGTTACAAGTTTTTAAAGGTGAGAACATCTGGAGGAAGAGCATGGGTGTAGAATTTTTGTAGCATTAGCCTCAGTGACAGAGAGGGTGTTGTTTCTAGGTGAGGACAGAAGTAGATAAATGAAGGAGGCATGTCTTGTGCTGAAGACAGGGTCATATTGTAGAGAGACTGGCCAGGTGTCTGGTTCACCAGGTGCCCTCATTCATCAGTGCATAGCCTCACAGCACTCCCCTGCCCTGCCCTACTCTAGAGATGAGATAGGTTCCAGCCCTCACTCCTTTGTTTCTAACATTATCGACACTTTTGTCATTTCAGAACTGAGAGATGTCCAGTGCCACTGGGGTAAGGAGTTGTAGGTTCAAATCATCCCCTTTGACTTTTTTTTTTTAAACTTGTGGTTACTAATAGAGCTCATGATCTGAGCCCTATGTGTTCCTTCCCTAATTATATATATATATTTATATATATATATTGTATTTCTTAAATGTTTCCCTCATCTCTGACCTGGCAACACAAGTTACTCCCAATCAATTCCCAGTTTTCCTCCTCACAGTGTTATAAGTCACACTCATCTCATGTCTCACTTCACCCCATAATTTTTCTACAGTGGATGTGATGCTGAATCCAGTCAACACCGTTTCGAATGTTGTCATTTCTGCGGATCAGAGACAAGTGAAGGTTGTGCACGCTTGCATGTTTAGGAACTTAGATCCACGTGATTTTTCTGCTTTTGGGGTCTTGGGCTGCCAATATTTCTCCTCAGGGAGATATTACTGGGAAGTAGATGTGTCTGGGAAGGTTGCCTGGATCCTGGGAGTACATAGTAAAAGAAATAACCCCAATAAAACAAAGAGTTTTGTTGGGGTTGATTTTGACCCAAATGCAAATCATCAAAATGTTTGCTCCAGGTACAACCCTCAGAATGGTTACTGGGTTATAGGATTACAGAATGAATTTGAGTATAACGCCTTTGAGTACTCTTCTTCTAATTCTAAGATTTTGACTCTTTCCATGTCTGTGCTTCCCCATCGCATTGGGGTTTTCCTAGATTGTGAAGCAGGAATTGTCTCATTTTTCAATGTCACAAACCAGGGGTCACTCATCTACAAGTTCTCCAAATGTTGCTTTTCTCTTCCTACCTATCCATACTTCAATCCTTGGAACTGTCCAGGTCCCATGACCCTGTGCCCACCAAGCACCTGAACTTTCTTGTTCCCTCCCCCACTTCTGTGAAATATCTCCATTTCTCCTGAGGTTTGGATCTCATATCTGAATTTATCTCCACCATTCTGACAGCCTCTTCCTTTCTCTCTCCTTTTCTTAGAAGGTCTTTTGTATTAGTTTGCTACAGTGCCGTAAGAAAGTATCATGGACTGGTGGTATAAACACCAGAAATTTATTGTCTCAATTTTGGGGGTTAGAAGTCCAAAATGAAGGTGTTAGCAGAGCTGATTTTTTCTGAGGGCTGTGAGTGAAGGATCTGTTCCACGTCTCCTTGGGTTGGATACAACATCTTCTCCCTGTGCCTTCTAACATTTTCTTCCTTCTATGCATGCCCCTATGTCCAAATTTCTCTTTTTATAAAGACACCAGAGATATTAGATCAAGATACACCTTTAATGAGACCATTTTAAATTAGTATTTTCTACAAAGAACCTGTCTCCAAATCAGGTTATATTCTTAGGTATCAGTGGTTAGAATTTCAAAATATGTATTTGAGGAGGGAGCAGTTCAGCCCCTAACAGTCTTTTACTTTTTCTTATCATTTAATGATGCCTGTACTTTATTATTTCTCGTATCTTATTTTCATTAGGAGAGAATGCTTTTTAGGAGGTGAGGGGTGGAAGATGGTGATGGTGATGGAGTATGCACAGGGGAACGTATCTAATTCCTCCTATTGAAAGAACAATAGCCTTTGTTACATAACTCCTTTGCCACCTCTTTTCTTCCTCCTTCCTTTGTTGCTTAGCAGAACGGACAAAGGAAAATCTGTCAACCTATATTTATGTTATGTAAAAGAGCACATAGGAATCTGTCGCTAAATAGTGAATCCTTCAGAATGTATTATTTGCCGGTGACACCTCATATTTTTCAGAGATTTAAAGCAGGAAGTGCATAAATAACATATCTAGCTAGAATGGAGATTTAATGCTCAGAGTTTCCAAGTTCTAATCTTGTATCTTCACGTAGACACTCTACACCATTGGTTAAATTACTGAATGTCTCTTGTTCTCATTTTCCTAAAATAAAAATTGATGTGTAAGATTGTATCTAATCCTTAGGATCATTTTGAATAACGAACATTTTATTGAATATAGACCAACTTTCTAAAGCACTTTTTCTTAAACATTAGAATAAAAATGTGTTTCATTATTACTGAAAAAATGTAAATCATGTCATTTTCTCTGGGGAACCTTTGTTTTCTTTATTTGCTTCAATAAAACAATAGTTGGATCTACTGAGGTCTCATTTTTCAGGTTCCAAAATCCTGCTGCAGAATGTGTGTTTCTAGGATGTGGTTGTCCAGTAGGCTTAGCTGTCTACACTCTGCTGTCCGTATAATACATAGCCTTTCAGTGTTCAGACCTGTTCCTTGTGCTTAAACTCTGGCACATACCACTGCACTTACCACCCTACGCACTTGTCCTTTTTTTGCCAAGTATTTTTTAAACACAATTTGTGGAATAGAACAACATGGAATAACAAAGATATAAAGTGTTAGAGAAATATGCTCTATTATTTGCAGTTCTTGGGAGAAATAGCATTAGTAAGATATATATATATATATACACACACACACACACACACACACACACACACACACACACATGAAACATTGGCTCTTACATCTAAGGAGGATTAGTCTTTCTACAAACTGGAAAGCCAGAAAACTGAAGACCTGAGACCCAGGGTGCCCATGACATGAATCCTAGTGCAAAAGCAGGAGAAGATAGGAAGTGATGTCTCAGCTTAAGCAGTGAGGATGAAAAAACGGAAAAAACGGACAAATTCTCCCTTCTTCTACCTTCTGTTCTACCAGGGTCCTCAATGAATTGGAAGATGCCACTCATATTAGAAAGGGCTATCTACTTTACTCAGTCCACTGATTCAAATGGTAAACTCATTTGGAAACACTCAGAAATAACATTTAATCTGGGTACTCAGTGGCCAGTCACATTGACTGGAAATCAATGAAATCATGAAATCAACCATCACATAAGCCTTATAAATTAGGTCATGCTATCCCACTATATAGAATTCATACTAAGATTTGTAAGCATTCAGAGAAAGTGGAGTAGTAACTTGGCCCTACTAGATGAAAGTGGCTCGCTTGAAACTGATACATACATGTACTTAAATTCACATACACTCACATATATACACACATAGATTTGCATATAATAATGTCTGTAAATATAGGTGCATGCTGCCTTTTGTTTAGGGCCTCCTCATTTGTACCAGTCCACCCAACCCTCAATAGTATTCCATGAAGGAAATAGAATGGAGGTACTAGACTTGAAGATAGGTGGAGATAAGGACACTTAAGTTAATTTCTGTACTCAGAAGTACACAAAGGTAGGAATTGCTTAATTAATAAGAAAACCTGTGGGCCCTGAAGACATCTGAGAGGAAGAAAGTTCACCTGTAATTGGCACTTTCTCAGATTTAACCTATTTTTTATGCTGACGTTGTATAGTTAACATTAAAAGCTTCACTGTTACTTTGATTTTAGCTTATTATTATTTTTATTATTAGGCTACTCTGAAACCTGACAGCTCAGCTCTCCCTAGATTAGCTGAGATCTTGCCATTCTCACCATCAAGATACCTATTCTGAACTTCCCTCCCCATGACCTCTGATCTCTGATTAGCAATTACCACCATCTTGTATGGATAGAGACCGTGTATGCATGAAAGAAAGTGAGAGAGGGAGAGAAAATAAAGAGTAAATCAAGAAGAAACCTCAACAGAGTCTCATCGTGCCTCAATTCTCCATCCCCAGTCCTCCGGTTCCTCAGTATCTTAGACATGCATGCATTCCCAGCATGCTTCAGGCTGTCTAAGTTGGGATTTGAACCACTGTTGGCATGTGACTTCCAACATTGCTGTTTAATGTGCTACTCACTGTGACATCAGACTAGGCCTTTGATGTTTAATATGTTCTATGAAAGCTAAGGTAAAGTGAGAAATGCATTGCAGGTGACTTTCTTCCTCTCAAATGTTTTCATAGGCCACAGGTTTTCTTATTCAAAAAACAATTTATACCTTTCTGCTGAGTACAGAAATTAACTTAAGTGTCCTTATTACCATCTATCTTTAGGCGATAATATATTACTTTACATATAAGAACTTCTTAAACAGAACACTTCCATTTCTTCTCTCCCATATCTTGATCTACCGTTTTTTGTTTACCTGAGCAAAAGTCTTCATTTTGCTTTTATTATTTGAGAATATTTTTGTTGTACACAAAATTATGGACCAATAGCCATATGGGAGTTCAGTGCTTGGACACTATGCCATTTCCTGGTCCTCTGCAATAGTTTTCTGAATTCTATTTTTGCTGTTGTTGTTGTTGTTGCTAAAGGGTTTATGAGCTCACCAGTGAAAGAGAAGGAGAGAGGGGGAGAATGCCTTTCTTAATAGTTATCCCACAATAACTTTTTTTCCTTTTCTCCCTCCCCTTGAGATCTCTGGCATGCATGCACATGCTCCTAGCATGTTTTTCAAGCTACAGCGGGGATTCAAGCTGTGTGTGTAGTCAACCACGAGGCACCTGGCTCCATTGACCACTTTTGATATTTTTTTTTTTACCTTTGTTCAAGCAGTTTACTTGACTCATCTCAAAATCCACATCTGTCTTTCCTCCAACAGGTAGCAGCTAAAATATTGGTTTAATTTTTGAAGACTTCATTTGTTTCTTTGGAAGTTGCTTCAAATATGTGCTTCAGTGGTGTGAGCAACACTGATATAGTAGAATTTTGGGTTCTCGCTCTCAGACTCTCTTTTTTATGGGAATTCCTCTTTACTTCTCAGCATATGTAGAAGATCTATACTTTTTTCTCTTATTTTTGTAGCTGATTAGATTGAATTTCTAGACCAGTTTTATTCATAATTATCTTACCTTGTGCTGACTGGAGCCTTCCCTCAGTTGAAAAGACATAAACAGGATATCACTATAATGTGGTTTTCTTTTTACCAAGTGTCTACTTCCCTGTAGTTTTGACCATTTTTGATTATTCTCCAGTGTCTTTAGTTGTTACTTCCTCCACACCCAATCCCTACACACAGTGCTTTCAGTTTTCTGTGGGAGGGTTTGCATATTTCTGAGTTCATAATATTAAGCAATTTTCTCATGTGCAAATTGGCCATACAGTTTTATTTATGAAATATGTTTAAGTTCTTTCCCCCTTTTTAAATCAAAAATTTTTTTTTGTCTTTTTTAATTAAGCTGTAAGAGTTCTTTGCAGATTTCACATTAAAGTCCTTTGTCATGTACATGCTGGGTAAATATTTTCCCTGTCTTTGACTTGTCCATTCATTTTTAAATGGTATCTCTGATGCAGAAGAACATTTTAACTTTTAACATTTAATTACAAATTTTTAAGGTTTAGTTCTTCCTGACTACTATCCAGGAAATCTTTGACTACTCACGATTGTGAAAATGGTTTTGTATGTTTTCTTCTAGAAACACTGTATGTTTATTTTCAAAATTTAAAGTCTAGGGAACCAGCAGTTAGCGTAATGGCTATGTCGCTGGACTTCCACGTAGTCGACCACGGTTTGCGTCCCGGACCCAGTGGTTTAGAACTCACGCCGGGCGTGTGTGCGTGCGTGCCCAAGATCCCGAGAGGAGAATGGAGGAGAAGGGATTGCGGCGTGGTCATCACCCCTGGGGGGTGATTTCTCACTTTCTGTCTCTATGTCTCTCTTTGTCTGTCTGGCGAGCGTACGTGCCCTATAGCGAAAACCTCTAAAAAAAAAACATTAAAGTCTAGTACACTGACATCTTAAACTTAAAGGGTCCTGAACTTTGCTTTGGCATACCTTAACATCGTTTGTGGCTCTCTCAACTCCATTCCACTCAAAGGAAACATGGTGTCAATTTCCCATTCACACAGGTCCTGAAGTTAAGACATCTTATATTTTATACTGACTTGATGTGTTCAAGGGACAAATTAAGCAGCTCTGACAGGGCTGAGGAAATAGCAGCAGGAAACTGAGAATTTGGAAGATGATCTCAGAGAGAGGTCCTGGAAGTAAGGGTAAGACTCTTCTCAACCTCCTCCACTGTGTTCCCTGCAAAAGCGCATTATCTGTGTGAGAAAAGGAGCAGTGAGGGTAGATAGTTGTCATTTTATTTATTTATTTTTATTCATTTATTTATTCTGGAAAGGTTTTTGCTATAGGGCATGTGCACTCAACAGAAAGAGAGAGACACAGAGACAGAAAGTGAGAAATCATCCCCTGGGCGGATCTACACCTCAATCCCTTCTCCTCCATTCTCCTCTTGGGATCCCGGGCACACACACACACACGCACCCAGCATGAGTTTAAGCCACTGGGTCTGGGATTCAAACCGTGGTCTACTACATGGGAGTCCAGCGACATAGCCATTATACCAACTGCTGGTCCTGTCATTTTAGAAATGAATACAGGTGCTTTGTTTTCAGTTAATGAGAAGGAATGGGATTCATCTCAAATAGAAAAAGTTTAAATTGATACATGAAAGTCAGATTTTAGGCTCTGGAAGAAGCAATATTACACTAATGCTTAAAACACTAATAATGTCTTTTTGAATTAGAAGAGGAAAATAAAATAAGGATATAGATCAGGCATCTACAAATCTAAGGATTTTCTGGAATCTGGATCTAGAAAAGAGAAATGATAGTTTAGGAAAAAGTTTAGCTTCTGCAGGAAATGATAACTAGTTCTTTTATGTAAAGGAACAAAACTGAAGTCACTTTTGGAGCCATGAATGAGTGAAAAGGTTTTGAATCAAGAATGTAAACTAGGGACCAGTAGTTGGCATAATGGCTATGTCGCTGGACTCCCATGCAATTGGCTGCGGTTTGAGTCTCAAACTGGTGGCTTTAAACTCATGCCTGGTGTGTGTGTGTGCATGCCCAAAATCCCAAGAAGAAAATGGAGGAATTGATTTCATGCTTTCTGTCTTGCTCTCTGTATTTACGGCAAGCACATGCACCCTATAACAAAAACCTCTCCAAGAAAAAAAAAAAAGAAAAGTAACTAAGGCGTATTCATTACGAAACTGCTTCCCAGAATTAAAGTTTATAAAAAGTGACTTGTCTTGAACCAGCCCATGGCCTAGTAATAAGAGCAGCTGGATCCCACATGGTTCATCACAGTTCAAATCTCAGACCCAGAGGCTTGGAGAACACTCTGGGGGTTATAGTCATGCCCCAAATCCCAAAAAGAGCGATGAATGGAGGAAAAGGGATTACAATGCGGTCATGCTCCATGTTGGGGTGCTTTCTTGCCTTTTCTCATTCTCTCTCTGTGTGTCTCTCTCCAGCTAGTTCTGGCAAGTTTTTCTAAAAAATTTAGAAATATGGCTTGCCTGAAGATATAAGAAGATACAAACATATTCTACCTGTAAGAACTAATCTTTATTTTAAATTAATTTTAGATTCATTCACTGTATATCATTACAGCATACAAAATGAGTTTTCCCACCCAGAATACAATGAATATTCACCCAATCAAAGATACTGTCATACCCATTATCTTCAACAAATCATTTTCCGTTTTGTTTTTCTTAAATGTTTTACTTCTTTTTTTTTTTTCGTGCCTTTGATTCCCTTTTGTCTTAGAAATGAGCTCTTTAATGTTCATAAAATCATGATTGGTTCAGGATCCTGAGTCTCTACTTTGACTTTTGGTATAGAACAGAGCGTCTAGGAAAATAGGTAAGTGGAAGGATGAGCATAAGACGAAAGTAAAAAGCAAGAGAAAGAGGTCAAAAGGAGTGTCGCACTCCAAATAATCAAATAATCAAAATAATCCGCAAACAGCATATACATGAAAACAGATAATAGGTGTTTCTATCATAATATAGCCTCAATGTGAAAAAAACTAAGAAGCATAGAGAAATTAACAGAAAATTAGATCTGAATGTATATTTTATTACTAATATATATATCATATTAAAATTAATTAAGGGTAGTGAATTAGACAAATGTAGTTTACAGACTATGAAACTGTGTGGTAGGTAGAATCAGATTCCTCCGAAAGATGCCCTTACCCTAAACCTCAGAACCTGTGATTATGGTGGGTTGATAAAAGTGAACTAAGTACCAACTGCACGTCAGATAAGATACAGATAAAACTAATAAATAGACCTTAAAATAGAGAGATTACCCTGGTTTAGCCAGAAAATTCAGGCACAGTCTTAATGGTTCTTAAAAATGGAAGAGGAAAGCAGAAGAGAGGAAGCAAAAAATGTGACTATAGGCAGAAGTAACATTAAAGGTTTTGAAGATGGAGGAAAGAAAGGGACTTCTAGAGAGTGGAAAAAAACAGGGAAATGGAGTTTCTTCTAGAGTTTCAAAAAAAACCAACCTTTCAACATCTTATCTTTAACCTAGTGAGACCCATGCTGAACTTCTGAACTACAGAACTGTATGATAATGAATTTGTGTTTCTTAAGCTGTAAAGTGTTTGATAATTTTTTATAGCAGCAAGAGGGAACTAATATATTTACATTTCTGCATCCAAAATAAAAGAGCATTTGTATTTTTTAAGTATACATGCAATATTATTGTTTATAGATATTTTAGCCCATTATTGGGGAAACTAGAAGAAGTTACAATGATGAGGAGATATATATATATATATATATATATATACATA
>NW_006199376.1:135215-190331 GCF_000334495.1 Tupaia belangeri chinensis
ACATATATATATAATATTTATAATATGAATGTACATGATAAATGTATAAAATATTTTCACAGTAATAAATAGTTTGAGGGTAGTCAAATAAAAGCCTCAAGTACATACATGTGTGTGTCTGTAAACTGAGAAACTGCTTACAAAATTTCATGACAATGCAGAATACCAAGAATAACTAATAACATTTTGAAGAATTAAAAAAAAAAATCTGGCAGTTTCCACTATCTGGAAAATAGAAAATTTTATTCTATTTGTATGCTATTGGTACAAAATTACACAAATAGACTAACTAAAAATACTGGGACGTTCAGGAACGTTCTTAGATTCTGGGAACTCTGCCTCACCTGACTGTGTCTGGTTTGTCTCAGAATGAATCTCCTAAGAAATCCAATCTCCACAGACCACTAAACCCCAAGCTACGTTTCACCTCAAGGGAAAGGAATTATTATGGTTGGTCCTGTCCCTTAGGTGGGAATAGGAAACAGAGAGGCCTATATAACCTGAGCTATCTTCTGGGGATATAAAAAAAAATGAATAAATTTTCACTTCACTTCTTACTAGAATCTTTTCCAACCTAAAATTTCACTCACTTCCTTCTAAATAGATACTTCTTGAGTCTCCTCTAAACCAAGGGATAGAAGATAATCTGGTGAGTTGAAAACTGCAGTCAATCAGTGAGAAGCAGCTCACTGTACTGACTCTGTGATTTTAGTAGTAATATTGCCTCTAGTTTACTCATTGTGTTAGTAGGGGCTGTACCCTGGAGGACATGACCCTGGAAAACAGTCCTGACGCCAACGATTCTGTAATATAAAGACAATGGTGGAGACCTGCAAATGTAGTACAGTCGGGGAAGTCAGAAGGAAAGAGTTCTTTGGACAGAAGAATGAGATCAGAATAGGTTTTGATCAGAAAAGGTTTTTATATTCTTCAATATAAAAGCAGGACTTGATTTGGATATTTTCTGTTTTATGACAAGACTCCTCTTTTTAATTTTGGTTTATTCATGGTTTGTTTTTCTGCACTTTATACACGTGTCCTGTGACCCAGGGGAAATGTGCTTCGAGGCTGAACTGTGGTTTAGTTTAAATTAGAGAGCCATTTTGAGGCTTTCTCAGTCCTTTTGCTTTTTAGACCACAGATCGAATGACCTGTGGAGAGAACTTCTTATAGACCTTGTTGCTGCTACATGTTCTTCCTATAAATTTACTCTCTTTTGGAGTTCAGGCTGCATTGGACCTGGAGATGTAACTTAAAGCAGATTTTCAGATGGAGGCTGCCTCTGGGTGGTGGAAACTGACTGTAGTTTTCCTAGAAACATGGAATCATGTTCACTATGGCTAATTAAGGACACTGTCGATGATGAAACTTTGAGAGAGAAGTTCACTATGTAAACTTGCTCACAAAATCTACTTCCTTTCTTTAAAGATTTTTAAAAGGATGTTGTAAATCTGTCGGGAAGGTAAAAACCAAACCTTTGTAAAACTGATCCAAAGATGGCTCATATTTGCGGAGCTTTGTCAGTGCTCCTTTGCATCAGTGTTTCTGATTCTCTTTTCTTCTTTTTTATATGAAGTAGATTGTACAAGTGTTGGTAGATAGGGCAAGTGGGTTGTGTAATGGCATACCATAAATGAGTAAAAAAAAACCCATTAAAACAGAAATTTTCAAATATATATATATATATATACACACACACATATATATCTTGACTATGATGTTCTTTATTGAAAATGATGAATATGATATGACCCTTGATTTGATCATTACACACTGCATGCATGCTTTCAAATCCACATTGTGCTTGACAATGATTAGATAGAAATAGAACATTATCAGATAAAACGAAATTAAAAAAATAAATACAAATAAACAGACCACATGAATTGAGTTAAAACTCAAGAGACATTTTTCAATGAACTGAACTCCAAAAGAGAGTAAATTTATAGGAATAACAAGTAGCAACAGGGTCTATATGAAGTTCTCTCTAAAGCGGTGGTCATCCAATCTGTGGTCTAAAAAGCAAAAGGAATGAGAAAGCCTCAAAAATGGCTCTCTAATTTAGACTAAACCACAGTTCAGCTTCATAGAGCACACTTACTCCCTCCTGACAAGAAGCACATTTCCACTGGGTCACAGGAAATGTGTATAAAGGGCAGAAAAAATACATTAAAAAATATCTCCAATGACAGGCTCTTCTTACTACAAAGCTTGAGATTCCCACAGATGGAATCCAAGTACTGGCAGGCCAGAAATAAAAACTTCTGGGCAAATTTACTTGCTTACTTTTACTATTCTTTGTTTGATATCTAGGAGATAAGAATCTTCTCTGCCTAACTTTGGCTAGGACACGTACAGTGGCTTTTTATTATTATGCAATCCTTGTCAGTCTCACTGGAGTAAAGAATAGTCTCCCCTACTAGCTTGGGAACAGAGGTCCGCCAAGGTTTAGGATATTGTCCCTGAAATCATAAATTATCTTCTGAGCTCACTGCTCTCTGCTCAAGTCAGGATAATGTTCACTAATTCCTGTGTGTTTTCTACCAGATGCATTCTCTGCTCAAGTCAGGATAATGTTCACTAGTTCCTGTGTGTGTTTTTTTTTTTTTTTTTTGTCTGGAGAGATTTTCACTGTAGGGCGCATGCGCTTGCCAGACAGACAGAGAGAGACATAGAGACAGAAAGCGAGAAATCACCCCCCAGGGGGGATGGTCACGCCGCAATCCCTTCTCCTCCATTCTCCTCTCGGGATCTTGGGCACGCACGCACACGCGCCCGGCGTGAGTTTTAAGCCACCGGGTCCAGGATGTGAACCGCGGTCGACTACGTGGGAGTCCAGCGACATAGCCATTACGCTAACTGCTGGTTCCCGTTCCTGTGTGTTTTCTACCAGATGCATTCTCTTAAATTCACATTCTAGTAAAAATACATCCTAATGTGAATCATATTTCAATTCTGATCAAACAAAACATATGTACTCCCCACCCATAACACTGGAATCTGCTGTTTCTTTTTCATTCTCTTTTCTCCTGCTTTACAAATTATTCAGATTATTTTTTCAGACACATTGTCTGAAATATATTTGCTCTATAAAAATTAATTGTAGGGGCCAACTGATGGCATAGTGGTTAAGGCAGCTGGATCCCACATGGCTAACTTCACAGGTTGACTCTTAGACCTGGAGACTTGTAAACATGCCTCAAGCATATGCCTGATTGCTCAAAGTCCTGAGAGGAGGATGGAGCAATGGTGCGGCCCTCCCCCTTGCATGTTGATTTCTCACTTCTTCTCTCTTTATCTCTCTGTCCCTCTCCAGTGAGTTCATGTGCCCTATAATAAAACAAAACAAAACAAAACAAAACAAAACAACAACAACAAAAAAAGTCAATTGCTGCCCTTTAAAATTTTTCTTCATCCATTTTGATATTTTAATATTCTTAGTATTCTATCTCCCTTTTCATTTTCCTTCCTCCTTCTCCTATACTTAAATTTTTTTATCCTTTTGAACATGGGCTTATATAAAATAATATGCACTGTGAAAGAAACACAACAAATTATGTTTAATTGTATGAAGCTGCTGTCCTACAGAAATAACCATTTCGTATGGCTTATTATTAATAGTTTATATATAAAGAAATAATGTAAGGCCAATAGCAAAAATAAGGGACAATAACCAGTTAATTCCATAGGTGTCAGCTCACCCAGCGAGCGGACAGGAGGTTCTTCTAATGTAGGAACCCTGAATGGGACAGTGGCAGTCCCATTTTCAGCACTAAAGTGAAGCTGTTTACTTTCACAGACTATTCTGTCACTTGATTTGTCCTCAGGACTCAAGAACCAGAGAGAACCAGACTGAAGACGCCATGTACAACCTAAGCTGTTACAATCCCAGTTCCTTTATCCTTGTTGGAATACCTGGCCTGGAAAAGTTCCACATCTGGATTGGGATTCCCTTTTGTGTCATCTATGTTGTGGCTATTATGGGCAACTGCATCCTCCTCTACCTCATTGCAGTTGAGCACAGCCTCCATGAGCCCATGTTTTTCTTCCTCTCTATGCTGGCTGCCACGGACCTCATCTTGTCTACAGCCACAGTGCCCAAACTGCTCAGTAATCTCTGGCTTGGATCCCAAGGAATAACCTTCTCTGGTTGTCTCACACAGATGTTCTTCCTCCATTTCAGCTTTGTAGTGGACTCGGCCATCCTGTTGGCTATGGCCTTTGATCGCTATGTGGCCATCTGCTTCCCCTTGAGATACACCACCATCCTGACCCCACCAGTGATCATCAAGATTGTGGTGGGCATTGTTGTGAGAAGCTTCTCTGTCATCCTACCAGATGTTTTCCTGCTAAAACGGTTACCCTTTTGCAGAACCCGCATCATCCCACATACATACTGTGAGCATATAGGTGTGGCGAGGCTTTCTTCTGCTGACATCTCCATCAATATCTGGTATGGATTTGCTGTACCTCTCATGACTGTCATCTCAGATGTGGTCTTTATTGCTGTTTCCTATACTTTCATCCTCCGTGCTGTCTTTCAACTCTCATCCCAGGGTGCCCGCCAGAAGGCCATCAGCACCTGTGGCTCCCACATCTGTGTTATCCTCATGTTTTACACGCCTGCCTTCTTCTCCATCCTTGCTCATCGTTTTGGGCACAGTGTACCTCGAAGTGTGCTCATCCTGTTTGCCAACCTGTATGTGGCAGCTCCTCCTGCTCTAAATCCAGTTATTTATGGAGTGAAAACCAAGCAGATCCAGGATAAATTTCTTCTTCTCTTCTCTTTAAAGAAGACACAGTGAGTAGACTGGAAGAAAACTTGTAAAATTGATGAAATTTTATGCAACATAGGGAAACAGAAATAAAACTATAACTCCTATGCATTTGAAACTTCAGCATATACAAAATATCATTAAGAGGGAGAAAGGGGAAGAACCAAGAACTTTCTAAAATTTTGTTTTCTTACCATTCACACAGAGAAGGTGATGATGTACACAGAAAAGCACAAAAACAAAAGTTCACATATTTCTTATTGGTGATTTTGAGATATTTGAAGAATAGGTATTTTTATAATAACATGCAACTCACCTCTATGTTTCTCAAACTGCAAATTAAATAGTACTTTCTCATCAAGTAGTCACCATCATCTCTACTCACCAAACGGACAACTTCATACTTCTTCAGCCCGGAGTCTAGATTTTATTAATGACTCCTCTGGTATCATTTACTTGCTTTACTTTTTTCCCTGTGCAAACCACACATCTCAAATGACAAATGAGTTGTATATCTTTCGTACCTATTTTCTTTAAGCACATGCACCAAGAAAGCCATGACTTGATTTTGCTTTACATCCCTTGTCCCCAATTTTACAAGTTTTAACATAATTAACTTTAAAAATGTGAGATCATAATGTTAATTTCCTCATCTGTTTTAAAGATGAGGAAACAGACAATTATAAAGATTACAGTAAAAAAAAAAAATAGAGCTAATATCTAAACCCACATCTGTATGATTCTCAACTCTGAACTCTCCATTCCAGTAAATACATGCATTACATGTTCATTTCTACTATGGCCATGGAGCATTATTTGGCCCTCATCTATTATCTGTCTTTCTTAGAGTATTTCAAATCTTCTTTATGAATGAGTTCCAACTTTATTTCATCCAAGCAATTCTCTATATAATTTACATGGTTTGGTTATTCAGCCTAAATTTGAACTGTGGCTTACTTTATGTATGTTGTGGTAAATTGTTTCTGATTGTTTTATATGGTTTAAAAATTCTGCCCTTAAAGAAATTCAGAAAATCTGCCTGATATATATATTTTTGACCTATTAAGAAATTTATATTTTTACTTTCAAAAAAAAAATAAAAGCTAGAGTGATCATTTTGCAATTCATAAATATTCATGCCACATCGTACCTTAACACTTTTCAATGGCTTCATTGTCCTCAGGATCATTTATATGTATTGTTCAACCTTAGGATCATTCATTGCCAGGAGACTTGAGTGAAAAGAGCAACCTTCCAAGAAACCCAGACCCTGGTACTCTATTTACATTTAGTTACACTTTATTTATGTTTATTTACATTTTGTTTGTACTTCCTTGACTCTGAGCAAGTAATTCCCAAAGTGATCTTCTACTTTTATGTTGTATACTCAGTGTCTTGTTATTGTACTTAAAATAAAATTTGGTGTGGGTGGAGTGCACATTGAGTGGAGTTGGTTAGCAGTCAGTCATGCTTGATAAAGCTAGCTCTGTATTTTGGAGAAGTTGGTAAAAATGACACAACAGAGTAGTCAGAGACCATTAATTAAGATATTACACCTGCCATACTTGCTTAATTTCCTTTTCTCACTCATAATTCTCTAATTATCTTTATGTATCTATTTTAGTCATCTTTTAAAATTTATCTATTATTTATTTATTTATCTATTTTCAGTTTGACCAGTGAGTGATAGAAATAGAGGGAAAGTGAGAAAGCAAGTTGACAGATCCAGGACCTGAATCACAATTGGCCATGGGGGAATCCAGCACCCCAACCACCACACCACCTGCTCAACACTATTTTTAATTTTTTAATTTAATTATTGTGCATCTTTATACCTTGCAACTTGTTTTTTTTTCCCCAGCATTTGTTCCTCTTACTATTTTTTCTTAGAAACTCCTATTTAGACTTCAATTAAAATTCCTTCTTCAGATATTCCTTCTTTAATCCTGCATATTAGATTAGTATTTCTTGTACTCATTCTCATGGCATGATGTGCTTTTATTTTGGGATTTATCACAACTTTAATAAGGTGACCATTTGTATACTTGGTTTTTCAGTGTCTATCCCTTCATTAGGTCACTGAAGATCATGTTGGTATCTGCCTTGTTTATAATTGTATTTTTATCACCTGTAAAATTTCTAGCATATCATAGGCACTCAATAAATATTTGCTGAATAAATGAGTTAAAACAATTTAATTGCTAAATAAAATTTGTATTGAAATTGAGCAAGGACTCCTTACAAAAGACTGGGTTCTCAGTTTCTTCTTCTTTGGAGGAAAAAATAGAAACTCTCAAAACTGAAAATTAATAAGACTTGAACTAAAGGTGAAAGTCTTTTAAAGTGATTTAGAATGCAAAGTTAATTTAGATTTTATTTGACCAAAGTAAGAGATAAGCCTTCAGACCGGTTATGGTAACTAATTAATATTGGCCATTAATGAAGAACATAACATTTCTAAAACTCCCACTTATAGGAAAGATACAGGATGAAACTTATCATTGGGAACACATGAACCCTGGGCTTCATATAGCCAGAAACCAGATAAAACCTCTTCCTAGAACGGGATTTGATTGCCATTAAAGATATGTCAATCAAGAAAGCCCAAGAGCTGATCATGCCCTCTTGGACCAACCAGTGAACTGATCATGCATCCAGGACCCTCTACCCTTAATTTTGCCCTTAAAAATCTATGCATGGTGGTCCTCAGGGAAATCAAACTTTTCTAGTATGTAATCTCTTCCCTCCTTGCTTTGCACATAACCATAAAATTGTATTTTCCTTCATTACATCTTGTGTCTACAGTTTGATTTGTGGCGTTTAGGCAAGTAAATTTGGTTTGAGTTTGGTAACACTAACACTGTTTTGCATGATGGGAATCTGGCTGAATTTGTAATTCAACCTAATTAGAAAAAAATTCTGACGACTCATAGAAAAAGACTTTTCTTTACAGTAAATTGACCATTGTTGTTTCACTTACTCCTCAGAGCGCCTCTTTAAGATAGACATTTCCAAGTTTTATTCTCTTTTTATAGATGTGAAAACTAATTTCTAGAGTAGTTAAGTATTTTGTTAAAGAATGAATGAGGAAATGAGAGGAATAAGGAATAAATGACCCTCATTCCAGAAGGGTCCTATCCCATATCCAGGGAAAAAGGAATACTACATAAAGACGTTAAAAACAATGTGAACAAAAGGTCTTACTAAGCTCCCCACACTTTATTACCATTTGATTATACCTCTTTTTTTGTCTAATTATACTTCTACATGACTGTCCATTTTTCATTGAAACAAAGCATGAAAACAGGCAGTTATCTGTGGGTCTTTTGCTCTTTATCTCCGAATTCAATTTCATGAAAATCTTTGATTAAATAAATTTTAAAGCTCTTCTCTTCCTAATTTGTCTTTTATTACAAGGTTACTGACCATGGACCTTGGAATTAATGAGGGGAAGGTATGACACTTTTATGCCCTTACACTATCTTCCTGGATTCTAAGATTCCCAGGCTACCACTAACATAAGTAGGGATACATGCTCCTAAATTGGGAAAGCATTAGTTGAGTTGAATCCTTGCTCAAATCCCAGACTAATTTGGGGCTTTGGGACCTGAAGCTCACAGGTCCCTGTGGCTCAGAGGCCCTGTGTTCTATTTTTTCTCTAATCCCTGAGAAGACAAGGGGTGTACATTTGTACTCCATTCCTTCAATCTCTGCGTTTCTTCTTCCTTGCCGTGTGCATGATCTTAGGTCAAGTGTGTCTGTGTCACTCTGTTCTGATCCTGGGACTGTGTCTCCTGTTCTTTGGTATATACTTTGCTTGTTGTTTTTCTGCATTCTCTAGCCCTTTTGCTGACTTTGCAAAATCAGTTCCAGAGTCAGAACAGCCAAGGTATAAGCTGCTGGAGAGCATTGTAGAACTATCAGGCAATAAAACTGGTGGGAAGTAGAGTTAATAGAGAAACAGAACTGGTGGAGAGGAGAAAAGGAGATGGAGAAAAAATAGCCTCCAGGAAATGGAAAAGGCCAAGATTCAAAATTTAAATATGCATACATCACTTTATAATAGAGATACATTCTGAGAAATGTGTCATTAAGCAATTTTATTATGGTGTGAACAGCATGGAATGAACTTGCACAAACCCAGTTGGTATAGCCTACTACACACCTAGGCTATGTGGTATAGCCTATGGCTTTACTATTGTATATGCAGTCCATTATTGGCTGAAACATTATGCAGTGTATAACTGTAGTTCTGGAGCTTACCCACAAGGTAAGACAATGGTGCAAAACAGGAGTGTCTATTAGGAGCTCAATTCTGAGCCCCTCCCACTGTTGTATTCCAGAAATGGTGCCAACAAGAGATCAGAGAATGTGGTTACTATTTCCATACCCAAGTAATATATCTTTAATTTAATGTCCATTTGCTTTCCTTGGCAGATAATAAGTAAACAAAAGGGCATATTTTGAATAATCCTCAAAGAGTAGAAAAAAGAATTGAAGTAGGAGTCTATTTTCCTTCCAAAAAATTTGAATTACATGCATAGATTTTTTTATAATATGCACTTTTTATTAACTTTCTGAAGACTTCCCCTCCTAAATACAATGTGTAGGTTTTCTTAAGGTTTGCTTCCTATATCTCATTTTGATTCAGGTGGAATTTTATTTTACTTATGTCAGTTGTGGATCTAGGTATATGTTTTTCTACAATAAATAACAAATGATCTCTGAAATAGTGGAATAATCCTGTATATTTTGATTGATTGTGATTTCTTCAAATCTACGTAGTATTAAAAAATTTTAGTCAATTTTAGGGCTATATGTTTTGTTCTTCAGGCATATTTTTTCTTGAGTCAGCAACACACTATGTACTATAATTATGTGTTTAATTTATATATTTATACATTTAATAGATTGATTCAAGTTAATCATTGCTATTTATCTTCAAAGCATAAAAGGTGGAATCAACTTTTTAATTATCATTTAAAACATTTTCTTATGCATTTTTAAATGTTTTATTTTTAAAAAATATATTATTTATTTATCTTACTTATTAAACAACAATCTTTGGTACATTTTTAATTAAGTTGCATTACATATATAAAATAACTTATGAGTAATTATTTTTAATATTTTACCAAATTAAAAAAATACAAGTAAATTAAATACATAAGCAGGTAAAAATTAAATTGCATATGTATTAATTAAAAGGAAAAGCTTATAATTTTCCCCCACTCCACCCTAAGAAGCTCTCCTAGTAAATATCACTCATATAATGTTTTATACGCATATTTAACTTTTTAAATGTAAATAGTAACATGAACAACAAATCAACACTAACAGATGCTAACATTGTGTTATAATTTGCCATGTTTTACTTAACAAAACATATTTTGGCATCTTTTGATTTCTATGCACATAGCCTTGCCTCATTCTTTAAATGTCTATGGTCTTACTCAAGAATTCAGTGATGAAAAACAAAGACACAAGAAAAATGGCTCTTGGTAAAAGACTATATTAAGAACATGTTCAGATAGAGATTAAACTAGTTACGTCTATGAGATGGGAATGACTTGTGTTCCTACTTACAGTTTCTAAATGCATTTTTTATTTGACATAAAATTATGTTACAAAAGAGCTTGAAAAATTAATGTAGTGGTAACTGAAAAAAAAAAACTAAAATAAAGCTGAATAACATTGGTTGCTGAGAGGTAGGCAGGACTGGATTGAGTGTTACACGACTCATGTCTCTTTTGTGATAAAATTGTAGCTGAAAGTGCGGCAGCTATTTATTAGTAAAGAAAAGAGAAGAGAAACATTTATTATTTCCTGGAGCCAAATTGAGAGGGGGTGATATCAGAAAAGGCTCAGAGGCAAGATCTTTCGATCACTGTAATAATCAGCCATGGCATTTTTATTTTCAGTTTATGAAACACATTCAATCCATGATCATAATGGCCAAATCCAACTTGAGCAGCTTCAATCCAGGCCCGTTCATCCTACTAGGAATCCCAGGATTGGAGCCGTTCCGCATCTGGATCGGGATTCTCTTCTTTATTGTTTACCTTGTGTCTCTTGTAGGAAATAGTGTTCTTCTTTATCTTATTTCCAAGGAACACAACCTCCATGAGCCCATGTTCTTTTTCCTATCCATGCTGGCTGCTACAGATCTCATTCTATCTAATACATGTATACCCCAAATAGTCAGAATCTTCTGGATGGGTCCTCAGGAAATCACCTTTTCTGGATGTCTTACCCAGATGTTTTTCCTCCACTACAGCTTTGCCATGGATTCTGCTATCCTGCTGGCCATGGCATTTGATCGCTATGTTGCTATTTGTTTCCCCCTAAGATACACCATTATTCTTACTCGTAAGACTATTACTAAGATTGTAATGGGTATTACCAGCAGGAGCTTTTGCATCATCTTCCCATGTGTGTTCTTACTGAAGCGACTGCCTTTCTGCCGAACACTCATCATTCCTCACACCTACTGCGAGCACATAGGCATTGCCCGGCTTGCCTGTGCGGACATTTCCATCAACATCTGGTATGGTTTTGCTGTGCCTATAATGACCATCATGTCAGACCTGATTCTCATTGGCATCTCCTACATGCTCATCCTTCGGGCCATCTTTAATCTCACATCCTGGAATGCCCGCCAGAAAGCCCTCAGCACTTGTGGTTCTCATGTCTGTGTCATGCTTATGTTCTACACACCAGCCATATTCTCTGTCCTTGCCCACCGTTTTGGTCACAATATACCTCACTCCTTCCACATTTTGTTTGCCAACATCTACATAGCCATCCCACCTGTACTCAATCCAATCATCTATGGAGTCAAGACCAAGCAGATTCAGGACAAAATTATCCTCCTTTTCTTCCCTCAAAGAATCCATTGATGGAAGTATGAGAGCTTGGGAAAGTAAATCAGTTATCAAATTGATTTTGGAATACTTCTCATTTTTAAAGTTGGAATCTCTGCAATGTTGAGTTAAGCTTATTTAAAATTGTAGAAATCCACTATGGATTATAGGAAGTTATAAAATAAGATGATCAGGTAGACAGGAAAAGAAATAAAATAAGAGTTGAAGAAGACAAGCCAACACAAAAAAGGAAGATTTATAGCTTATTTTGGGCTAAGATTTCCAAGTATAGTAGGGTGACCACACATGCTGTAGATAGATTATTCTTATAAACACGTTAAAAGGGTTGAGTAAAGGCTTCACAATTTGGAATACTTTTTAGGACACTTTCTAGATAACAGGTGGTAAAAATAATGGCAAATGGTTGTTCTTATTTAATAATCTTCCAGGAAAATTAATAATCTAAGACAGTGGTTCTCAAACTTTAGCGGTTATCTGAATCATCTGTGGAATTTGGTAAAAATACAAAATCCCAAATGTTACCCTGCTTCAGTAGACCTCAGCATTCTTTAATAGTTCTCTGGATGGTTTTCATACCTAAGAAATTTTGTCTGCCTCAAGCTAAGAAAAAGGCCTGGTCCTTTTTTTGGCTTTCTGGGTCTTTTATTTATACCATTGTGTGTCAATGACCCCATGAATGGACTTGGAGAAATCAATTGACCTTGAACATTTCATGCAGCAAGGGAAGGGTGAGGGAAGAAATAAATAAGTGATTCGGATGACTGGTCCTCATGCCTTGTTTACTGTCACAGCTGGGGAAAAGGGAAGGGGAAAGGCCTGGTCCTTTGAAAAACCCACATATTTGTTTTGTCTGTCACACATATTTTCAATTATAAAAAAAGCTTCTAAGAATCTAAAGAATATTTTGCCACAGCATCATAACTCTTAGCAAAAATAAAACAGGAAGCAACCTGGAAAATATATGTGGGTATAACTTGTCTAATGGAGTGAACTATAAAATCTTCATGGAGAACTCATAGTTTTTAAGAAGCATGTGCAGATGTAAAAATCATTAGCTTGAATTAAAAGAAACATATATAAGTCATTGCTAAATGAAAAGAGAGTTTCAAGTTTCCAACTTCTTTAGTCAAAAAATAGACTTAGAAAACTACTCATATGGTACACACAGGTCATTTCTCATTGAAAACCAAAGGTGACATAGAATATAAGGCCAATTGCCCAGAGTTTGTGGCCAAGCTATGAAGAATAATTCCCAGAACACATGAATGGATTCTTATGAAGAAACTGCTCATGCATTTCTAGTTGAATTTTAGAATTATATTGGACAAGTGACTCTTATACAGCTCTCCCATTATTTTATGAGTATCAACTGCAATTATCTTACCTCTATAACATCATGGTATGTTGGCTGTGTAGACCACATACATTTATCTAATTCACAGGTCTTTGAATTGAGAGGAACTGCATTCAAGGAGCTGTACATAAGGGATGAACTAAAATCAAGGAGCATTATTCACCCTTTGTCCTGATTTTAGAAGCTGAGATCTTGGGATTTGAACCAATTCCATAGTAATCATGAGACTTTAGGACCCTAGAAAAGAGACACATATATTTTGAAAGTAGGAGATGATACATATTATTCTGGCCAGAGGAGAAGTGACAGATCTTTTTCTTCTTCTTTTTTTTTTTTTTTTTTTAAATGATTCTTTTAGTACACATAGTAGTTGTATATAATTACGGGGTGCAACATCATTTTTTTTTAGTACATAAACACAATGTTTAATGACCAAATCAGAGCAATAAACATACTCATTGTCTAACACATTTATTATTACTTTGTGTTGTGAACATTCAAAATCTTCCCTTCAAAATATTTTGAAGTATACATTAAATTATTATTAAATATATTCTACTGTGCTTTACTGCTCTGACTCATTCTTCTTATGTAATTGTAGTTTTATATCTGTTAGTCAAGTTCCTCAATCTTCTCTTTACTCTCCCCATTCTAGCTTCTGGTATGTACCATTCTATTCTCTGCTTTTATATCATCAAAACTTCTTTTTTTTTTTTTTAATTTGCTTTAAGGTACATGCATTCATTGGAGAGTGAGAGAGAGAGAGAGAGAAAGTGAGAAAACCTTCCATGAGGGCATGGTCATGCTACAATCTCTTCTTCTCCATTTCTCACACCTTTCAAGATTTTGGATACATATTTGCACCACGTCTGGTGTTTCTCAAGCCACCAGATTTCTGGGACTCAAATCATGCAGTCAACTGGTGAAATACAACTGCCTTACCCACCAGGCCATGGACTGGCCTGTGATAAAATTTTCTAGCTTTTACAACTGAGTGAGAACATGTAATATTTGTCTTTCAGTGCCTCGCTTATTTCACTTAGCATAATTTTTTCTAGGTTCATCCATATTGCTGCAACTGACAGGATTTCACCTTTTTCTATGGCATAATAATATTTTATTATCTGCCATACAATAAATCTATAATAATAACAACCAAAACAGCACGGTGCTGGCATAAACACAGATGCTTAGATCCATGAAGCTGAATACAGAACCCAGAAATAAATCCATATACATACTGCTGACTAATTTTCTTTTTCTTTTTAAAAACTTTGCTAAAGGGTGCATATTCTTGCCAAAGAAAGAAAGAGAAAGAGAGAATGAGAAAGTACTTTTCAGGGAGGATGGCCAGACTACATTTATTGCTCCTCTTTTGGGCATGCATGCACATATGCCTGACTTGTTTTTCAGGTTTCCAGGTCTAGGATTCAAACCACACAGTAAGCCATGTGGAATCCAGCCGCTTCAACCATCATGCTCCTCACTGAGCTAAGCAGACTACATTTTGGGGTGATTTGTTATATAATGATAGATAACTATAGTAATTAGGTCTCAGTATTCTGACCTTTCCTCCAAAATACTTAACTAGCCTATCTCATTTATTTAATTAATTCTAAGTACTTTAGAATTTGTATTTATACAAATGCAATCTCTCGACCACATGTATTTACAAGCCAGTTATTGTTGGAGACAGAAACCAGCCCAGAAGGGAAGAATGCAGAGGGAGTTGAAAGCAACCCCATTCCTGGACAGAAAGCTATAGTCCAGGTCCTGGTCATGCAGTCCCTGTGACTTTCCGTCTGGAAATGGGGCTGCTTTCAACTCCTTCGTGCATCCTTCCCTTCTGGCTTATCTCCCAGGTCTGGGCTGGTTTCTGTCTCCAACAAATTATTAATCATCTAAATTTCAGGCACTTAGTCCCTGATCCATCACCTTCTGTTTTTTCAGTTTATTTTCATTTGAATCCCAATTTTAAAAATGTTCAACTTCTAGGTGGATAATAAATTGATCTTACTGCCTTTCTGCATTTCTTCATTTTCCCCATTTCTTTTTCTTTCTTTCTTTTTTCTCCTTAGCAGCATTAATTTTATGGTCCATTCATTTTTTTTGTTGTTTTGTTCTGTTTTTTTTTTTTTTCTGGTCCAAATAAACAGTTCTTTAACAGTTATTCAAATATAATCTATAAGCAAAGAGTGTTTATAATTTCATTATAATTAGTGTGCAGTGTATTATACCAGTAGATGTTATTTGAACTGTTATATAAAGTAAGAAATAGTGATTAAGAATTAGCCCTGGGTAGTTGGTTGAATTTCTATTTCCAACTCTATAGATTAAAAACACAATTATGAATGGTATAAAGACATAAGAACCATACTGTGAAGTCAGTCTCAAAAATAGAGATTCCAGGGACCAACAGTTAGCGTAATGGCTATATCACTGAACTGCCATGTAGTCGACCATGTTCAAGTCCCAGACCCAGTATCTTATACTCATGCGAGGTGTGTGTGCATGCATGCTCAAGATCCCGAGAGGAGAATGGAGGAGAAGGAATTGCGGTGTGGTCCATCCTCCCTGGGGGGTGATTTCTTGCTTTCTGTCTTTCTCTCCCTCTCTGTCTCTCTGGTAGTGCACGCACCCTGTAGCAAAAACCTCTCCAAAAAAATAAATAAAGATTCTAGATCATGTCCACATGACTTCAGAACTCAAGGGACCAGCAGTTAGTGCAATGGCTATGTCACTGGACTCCCACGTAGTCGACCATGGTTCGAGTCCTGGACCCGGTGGCTTAAAAACTCATGCCGGGTGTGTGTGCATGCGTGCCCAAGATCCTGAGAGGAGAATGGAGGAGAAGGGATTGTGGCGTGGCCATCCCCCCTGTGGGTGATTTCTTGCTTTCTATCTCTTTGTCTGTCTCTGTCTGTCTGGTGAGCGCACGTGCCCTATAGCAAAAAAACCTCTTCAAAAAAAAAAAAAAAAAAACCTTCAGAACTCAAGTTTTTCTTCAACTTAAACATGATGGCCACTGAGAAAATAGTAAAGATGCCTTTTAATGTGATCCAATTGTACAAAACTCCAGAATGTGAGTATTAGGTTATCGACGTATTGGAATCAACAGAATTTAGAAAATACATTAAGTGTGAAGTAAGCATAAATAAAAAGATAATTTACAAAGAGCTATAACTGAGCTTTAATCATCATCAGAGTCTGAATCATATTTCTTTCTTTGGATGGTTTCTTTTACAGCTTTGTGAAGTTTGTTCCAAATTTCTTTTGGCTCTGAAATGGTGGCTTCATTAAATTTCCTCTGTAATTAAGACTGTCAGAACAACCGAGCCTTCACTCTAAAGTTTCCATGGTAAAATCATCTGTATTTCCTAGAATGGTAAACCCAGCCACGTAATATTGTGTTTTCCTCTCTTCTATCAGTGCTAGGGTGGGAATAAATGATCTGGAGTCTCTCCCAAAAGAAAGTTGCCTTTTCCACATTCAGCTTCAAAAATTTGTTATCAAGATGTTTCTTGGACAATATTGCCAAATGTCTGTCTAATATTTTATACCTGAATGTGGAATCCCTGTAGAAAGAACAAACCACTTTCTTACTCTCCTTGACTTCTTTTTTTTTTTTTTTTCTTGAGAGGTTTTTTCTATAGGGCGCGGGCGCTCCCCAGACAGACAGAGAGAGACAGAGAGACAGAAAGCAGGAAATCACCCCCCAGGGGGGATGGCCACGCTGCAATCCCTTCTCCTCCATTCTCCTCTCAGGATCTTGGGCACGCATGCACACGCGCCCGGCGTGAGTTTAAGCCACCGGGTCCGGGACTTGAACCGCGGTTGACTACGTGGGAGTCCAGCTACATAGCCATTACGCCAACTGCTGGTCCCGACTTCTTGAAAAAAGTCTCTCTCACTAGAGATTTCTCTGTATTCCCATGTCCTTTAGAAAGCCATTCTTGTTTCTGTTGCTGAGCTTTCCTTAGTGCCTCGAGTCTTTTTTCTTTGAGCTGTTTGAATTCGTGCTTGTCCATCTGATCCAGTTTCAGTATTTCAGCATCCAAATGTTCTTCTGCTAGTTTGGTAGTCTGAAGCAACTGATTCTCCGGGACTTTTGAAAACATGGCAACAGAAGCATCAGCTTCCATCTTCTAAGTGGGACAGGTCAGTCTTGGTGCTATGCTCTCACTGAGGCCTGAAGAATAGAAGAGCAGCTCCAAAAGAGTGGTGCACTCCAGCTTCAACCTCACAGCAGCTGCTGGCAGATGCGAAACAACTGTCCTTATGGTCCATTCTTAGACTACGTAGCTTAGGTATACTCTTTTACCCTTTCCTTTTCCCTCTTCTCTCATCTTTCTCGCTTCCTTCCTTAATACATACATGTGTATATTTTTAATTCTTCTCTCCCATTTTGTTTCATTCCTATCCATATTTCATATTCCTACTGCACAATTCTGTTCTTCCAAAGGTAAATAATGACTGCAAAATTGTTAACAACAATAGTCACAATCCTTTTATTCCTTGACCTATTAGCAGTGTTTTATATCTTTTTTTTACTTTTCTTTTTTGCTATAGGGCACATACGCTTGTCAGACTAAAACAGAGAGAGATAGTGAAAGAAGGAAAGTGAGAAATAACCCCTAAGGGGGAATGGCTACACCACAATCCCTTCTATTCCATTCTTCTCTCAGGATTTTAGGCATACACACACACATCCACCTGTTGTGATTTTCAAGATGCCTGGTCTAGGATTCAAACTGTGAAGTTACCCATGTATGGGATCCAGCTGCCTGTACCTCAATTCCACCTGCTGGCTCTGTTTTGTATACTATTTTTGTGAACCACTTCCTTTACTTGATTTCAATAGTTTTTTCCTACCTTACTTCTATGATTTGTTTCCTTCATTGATCATTCCTTATCTTGTAATCAGTAAATATCAGGGTTTGGTTTTTGATAGTCTTTATAGACATGCACTCTTGCTTGACCTCTTTTAACCTTATAGCTTTAAATATTATCATTATGATGATGATTAACAAAGATATATATCCAGTATGGATATTTTCTCTGAATTCCCACTTTGTATATCAACAATTTGCTGATATGTCATTTCCTCAGTGAATTAAAGGGAAAATTGATTATCTTCACAATGAACTGTATTTAAGTAGCTTATTATCTGGTATAATTTGATGAAGGGGAAAAGACAATTAATTTCCCTATAAACACACAAACATGTTAAATGGAAATAAAGAATCAGACTCAAGTTCAGCTTGGAGGAATTCAGATTATACACGGCAATTCTTTTTTAGAAAATAAGTAATATGTAGTACTGGATTAAGCAACAAAATGAAACTGTGCAAACCCAAACGCAAGTATATCTTTTTCTATTTTATCTGCATTCCATGTCTTCTCCCTTTTCCCTGAATTGCTCTCCCCAAAATTCAGGCACAATTTGACTACATTTTCTGTTTAAAGCTTGAATAGATATTAACCTCGGCATGACCCCTTCTCTTGCCTTGATAAAATTTTCAGTCTTTAAAAGAAGACCCTGAACATAACTGGTGTGTCTCCCCAGAGATCTTATTTGCAAATCCACCTCTGATTTTGGCAGCTGGGCTCATTGATGCTTTGAGCCGTTCTGCAGCCTCTCTCGACCAGAATAGAAATAAATGGGGTGAGACTTCAGAACCAGGAACTATCCTTTAGGTGCTGGATAAAGTCTTCAGTGCTGCTGAGCACCAAGAATGGAGTGAGTGTTAAACGGATTAGGTGGACAGAAAATAAGATTGAGGACAGTTCTCTAAAGTCAGGAGCAGAGGCAGTGGAAGAGAGAGATGACAATCTTACAAGGAAATTGATGTCCTTGACTACCGTGGAGGCCATCACAAATTGCCTGCTGACTCCATTATGAAAACTTGAGTTCACTGAATCCCTCAACTATTTGGGTAACATTAATGCTACCAACATGTATCACTTGCAAACCTTTCTTTGCTTTGTACCTGAATTCTTTGTTGCTACAGTTAGAGACTGTGGTCTCTTGGTATTTTCTTCACAGGCTTTAGGCAAGCCAGTTAGATCTCTGGGAGCAGGAGCAGCCTTTCTTAAAACAATGATGAGGTCAGACTTTATTTTTTCTTTTTAAAATAAATTATGTACATATATGGTATATAACATAATGTTGTAAGATACATATAAATAATAAAATGGTTAGTAAAGTTTAGCATGATATTTGCATTGTTTCTTACTCATATCTGCCAGATCAGCAAGAAAGAAGTAAAGCTATGTATATATATTAATATATGTTAATTTGTAACTTTATTTTTGAGTGCCTAGGACTTTAGTATCCCCAGAAAGTCTAGAGGACCAGCAAACTCATCTTACTTCTCATCTCATCTCCCCAATGTGTGCATAGATGGTACTTCCCAAATCTAATTTCCTCCCTGCAGATAGACTTGAAATTTAGTGTGCAAAAACTTTAGAGGCTCATCAAGCTACAATTTTTTTTTTTAAAGTATACCCAAGTTCTGTTCTAGTTCCAGGGCAAAATTGGTTGACTAACTCATTAAATACACCAGTAGAACGTTTACTTTAACAAAAATTAAGATCTTATTTACTGTCATCCCTCATGGCAAGTTGTTTTTAGATGTTAATAGACTGAAGATGCGAAAACACTTGACACCATGTAGTTATATGTAAGTTTCCTAGTCTTCTTGGGTCAATTCTGATCAACATGCTTATCTTCCTTTCAACGATACTGCCTTGTGGTTTCAGAAGAAGGGTGTAGTTATTATATTTGCATGTTAATGGTGTTTATTCCATTACATATGAGTGCCCATGGAACTGTGTTTCTTCGTGTGTCTAAAGGTCATCATGATTGCTCAGATTGGCAACTCTCTACAATTTACATATACATATTATACCTTTTTCTAGTCTCAGTGTCAGCCTATATTATCCTTCTTCTTTTATGTCATATTAGTTCCTTGACCCCTTAACTCCAAGATAAATTAATAAAGGAACCTCAATTACATTAGCATGTTGGTAGAATTGGGATTGTTGGAGGAGCCTCCCATTTCTTATAATAGTTCAACTAACCCAGCTAAATGAGGACTAGTCTTACTTATCTTTAAATAGAAGTTTTTATTTCAAAGAGAGAAAAACTAAAGAGCCCTCATCCTTGGATTATAAACTGAAGAAAGGCCAATTTGTCTTCCAATTTGAGGAATTAAACAAAGTTTACTTTTGAAAAGTGAGTACCTAGTCAGAGTAACAAACTCAGGGATTTCAAAACCATGAAATATAACAGTTTGGGTATTTTATAGCTAAAGCTTATTAAGTTACAGAGACTATATTATATGCTTTACATATTTTTTTCTCTCAATTAATTTTCCACAAAACCCTTTGGAGTATTACCTAAATTTTATACCAGGAAGCTGAGGACAGATTTGAATGAGAAAAGTGTAATACAGTTAGAAATGCCTGAGTTAGATAATTTGAACTCGGGAAGTCTGAATCTAGGTTATCTCTTATTTTTCAGAGTGAATAACAGAAGGGCAGCTTTAGGAGAGTGACATCACTAAGAGTTGAATAGAATAAAAAATGCTTGAAGCATTTGTGGAAAATTTTAATTTCGAGCCAAGATTTTTATTTCCTCAGAATCCTTCCTTGAGTAGGAATTGACTCATGAATTTTTTCTTCATATCATACATCAGCACAGCATTTTCTCCATGTTATCCATATATTGGAGATTGTTTGACTAATTATCTTTTTACTATACCATAAGTTTAATATATCATTGAATATTATTGTTTTTACTCTTTAATATATATATGAGACACCTAGAAAAGTATCTAGTACATGATAAACTGTCAATAAAAAAGATTTTTCATCAGAGGAATAAAATCAAAGAGCAGTCTTAGAAAGAATATAAATATTTATAAAACTGAAAGCCAGAGACATTAAAAAGAAAAAATAATTTATAATGTTGATTGTAGTTATATATTTTCATTCAGTGAGAAGTGAAACACTCTTAGACTCAGAGGATCTGAAGTTGAGAATCACTGCCTCAAGGAAAAATAAGTTCCCTGTCACTAGAAATGAACATCTTTCAGGCGACCACTTTTCAGGATATTACATTTGAGGATCTGGCACGATATTATGATTGAATGGCGTATGTGTTGTAACTCATTTCTCAAGTAAATGACAAGATAATATCTATTGATATGCATGATTTAAAAATTGTAGGTATTACTATGATAGAATCTAAAAACCTTTATATTTTTCTAAAATAGTCATTGATGTGTTTACATCACTTTGTTTGGAAGTTATAACTGAATTTTTTGAATTTTTAAGGATATATAAAATTACTATATACTTGTTAGTGAACTCTATTGTCATAGCTTTAAATGCAAAGAAATGATTCAATTAATAATTAAAACTTGTAATTATATTATTTTCTAAACAACTAGCAGTGATTAGTATAAACTTTCAGTAGTACATGAAAAATGTTTATTATAATTACTAAAAGAAATACCAAAATTTATAATGCATTATTAGTTTGTTTTTTTAATAATGCAATTTCAGGTAAGCTGAAGATCAAAGGAAGAATGTTCATAATTATTTTAGAGCTTTTTCTTTTTATCTAATCTTAGGTTCTTTCACATTCTTAATTTCTACTTAGGTTAGAATGACTGGATGAATTTAACAGTAACGCCCCTTCTAAAGACGGAGCGTCTTCGACTTCCAAAGACTGGGCTTAAACAAACAAAAAAAAATGATGATTCTAACTTCACATACAGGAGTATCTCAAGGCAAGATGTTTTAGAACATTTTCCTCCCCCCCACCCCGCCTCTTGATGGAAAAGCCTCAAACCATGGTGCAGGCCTTCTGAAAAATCTTCCCTCATTTAACTCACTTGTAAATCCTCAGTTGCCTGACTCTTCTTTCTGGAGATCTCCTAGTGCACACCTGTGTGGTTTCTGTACTGACTGGCCCTAAGGTATCATTATTCCGAAGTGTCATTATTCTGAAGTATCATACTCTAAAATATCATTAATCTTAAGTACCATATTCTAAAGATGAGCAGATGGCATAATGGTTATATTGCTGGACTCTCATGTAGTTGACCAAGGTTTGGGTCTCACATGGAGCCTGTGTGTGCTCATGCCCAAAATTCTGAGAGAAGAATGATGGAGAAGGGATTGATATATGGCTGTTCCCCGTGGGGTAATTTCTTGCTTTCTGTCTCTCTCTGTCTCTCCAGCAAGTGCATGTGCCCTATAGCAAAAATATCTCTCTCTCCTTTCTCTCTATTTCTTTCTCTCAAAAAAGTACCATATTCTAAAGTACTATTTTAAAGTGCCATACTCTAAAGTATCATACATTGAAGTTGACAAGGCAGACTAAAGCAGATATATTCTATAATCAGACTAATGCTATGACTAGTCAAGAAAGAAAAAGAAATGTATCATAGGGGCCAGCGGGTGGCTTGGTGTTAAGGGCACTGGATACCACATGGCTGAACACCGTTAGAGTCCCAGACCTGGCAGCTTGTTTTCTCACTTTGCTTCTCTCTCTCTCTCTCTCACTCTGTTCCTCTTTGGTAAAATTAAAATAAATAGAGTTAAATAAAAATAATTCTTTTTAAAAAAGAAATGTATCATAGATTAAATTATATTAGGCTATAAATGTATCAAAGTAGAGATGATAAAGACTGCCCCTTGGAGTATTTGTAGAGTGATAGAACATGAAAGTAATCATAGACTAGCAGGGAAAGATCTTGCTGATTCCAAGGGAAAATACCATACTATAGGGCATGTGTACTCATCAGAAAGACAGAAAGAGACGGAGAGACAGAAACTGAGAAATCACCTCCCCGGGGGATGGCCACACCTCAATCCCTTCTCCTCCATTCTCCTCTTGGGATCTTAGGCACGCATGCACATGAGCCCGGCATGAGTTTAGGCCACCGGGTCTGGGACTTGAACTGTATGTAGTCAACTACATGGAGACCAGCAACATAGACATTACGCTAACTGCTGGTCCCAGAAAAACACCAATTTTTAACTATGGTCACATATTTAGGTTCATTAAAAAATGAAATTATAGCATTCTATTTTTATGAATTAATCATTGAACATTATTTGTTAGTCTAATGTATGTAATACACAGATACTAAATACACAAAAAAAGATGACTCTGAAATTTTACAGGGCAGTGGAGAGAAACACATACATACAACTTTGCAACAATTTTATGTTTTCAAAGAGTGTCATGTTAAAGATGTGTGGTTCTCTCTCCACAGGAGAAGACAATATAATAGGACATCCTAAAGGAGGATGTTTTGGGCCAGTTTTTAAACGACTATTATGAGCTTACCAGATGGGAACAGCTGTTTTTTGCAGAAAAAGCACCATATGAAAAGGCACACTAACAGGAGAAATCATGCTTTTAGATTTTATAACACTTAGATATGGTTGGAATATTAAGTACATGGAAGAACATGGTGATAAATAATTTTAGGTGGATAGGCAAGGGAAAATTCAAGAAGAGCTTTCTTTGTATGTTATGGTATCAGGATTCTAGCAGAAAAGATTATACTCAAATTAATTCATTTATTATTAACTAGTTAATTATGCTCTCATTCTTTTCAAAATATTTTGAGAAGAATGTAATACAGAAACCATTTTCAAAAGTGTGGGCATGTGTAGGGACAAACTTCAGAAGTTGCCTGGATAAGTGAGAGCCAATGTTGTAACAATCCTTGGATTAAAGGGTTAGAAGGAAGAAAAGTTTAATAAAGGAAACTAGAGCCAGAGAAGACTGTTTAGACAAGGATGAAGTGAACATGCAACAACTCTACTAGGTGGAAGCTGAAGGAGTAACATATAGCCTCACTCTTCTTCCTCCTCCTAACCCCTCTTGGTATTTCCTATCACTGACTTTGACCACAAGTGAGAGGGTGAGGGAGTTGGTTGGTGTAGGCCATAGAGGTTAGTACCTCAGGACCCACTACATTGTAGAAAATGGTGGAGGGTAGCTCTAGAAGAGGTTAATTCTCGGTATTCTGCAAGTGCACACATGAAAAAGCTATGTTTGCATTATGGTTGATTATAGTCGCATGCTAGAATACTTAGGCAGCAATATATAGGATGGAAATCTGGAAAGTGGGCACATAAATTCAAAGCTATTTTCATAACTATGAATTTGTGAGGAACTGTGGGAATGAAAGACAAGAAATTGAATAAATATTTAGGAGGAATAATGACATCTAGGTTGATATTTCATTTTCTCACCACTTTCAGGAAAATAAAGCCTTCTGTTTTCTGCCTCATTATGCTCTCTGCATCTATCCTTAATGACACTACCTTCCACCCTTCCATATTTATTCTACTTGGAATCCCTGGGATGCAAGACCAGCATGCTTTGATTGCTATCCCCTTCTGCTCCATGTATATCCTTGCCCTGGTTGGCAACAGTACCATCCTCTACATCATCATGACAGACAGAGCTCTGCACGAACCCATGTACCTCTTCCTGTGCCTACTCTCTGTCACCGATCTGGTCCTATGTTCAACCACATTGCCCAAAATGCTTATGATCTTCTGGTTTGGGTTGCACACAATTTCTTACCATGGCTGCCTCACCCAGATGTTTTTTGTTCATGCAATCTTTGCCACAGAGTCAGCTGTTCTGCTGGCCATGGCTTTTGACCGCTACGTGGCTATCTGCCATCCACTTCATTATACAGCTATCCTCAATGCCACCATGATTGGAAAGATTGGTCTGGCATGTGTGATCCGTGGCATCCTTTTTGTTTTCCCCTTCATCATCCTCATTGAACGTTTACCCTTCTGTGGCCACCACATCATTCCCCACACCTACTGTGAGCATATGGGCATAGCCAAGTTGGCCTGTGCCAGCATCAAGCCCAACACCATCTATGGTCTCACTGTGGCACTTTCGATCACTGGCATGGATGTGGTCCTCATTGCTACCTCCTACATTCTGATTCTGCAGGCTGTGTTGCGACTGCCCTCCAAGGATGCCCAATTCCGAGCATTTAGCACGTGTGGAGCCCACATTTGTGTGATTCTTGTCTTCTACATCCCTGCCTTTTTTTCCTTTTTCACTCACCGCTTTGGACATCGAGTACCTCCTCAGGTCCACATTGTACTGGCAAATCTCTATCTCCTTGTACCACCTGTTCTTAACCCCCTGGTCTACGGCATTAACACTAAACAGATTCGCCTGAGAATATGGGGCTTTTTTACCGGGAAGAGGTAGCTATACTCCTTACATACCCTAAGGACTAATGGGAGAAGTTCATTCATCTCTAACTTTCTTTAGCATTTCTTATTCTTGGACTAGAGGTTGCTACTTTTGTTAATCTTAAGCCACTGTCATGTATTATCTGAGAGTTTTTGAAGTATTTAGAACAACTCATCTACATCTGCTAATATACAGAATGTAATTTTCCTGTAAAGCTATCATGTAGCCCATTAATGGACCTGTAGGTCTTCAATCTTCCTTGGGAAATGTCAAGAGGCATTGTAGTATATGTGAAAGCAAGAGACAAGGGACGGTTATTCTCCCCATGTACAGAAATCCTATGTAACAGAGGTAGAGGAAAAGGGGTCATAAAAGAATTGTTTACTTATCATTTCAAAGAATTAAGCAAACACACACACACACACACATATACATAAATACACACACACACACACACACACACACTCATTAATTAGTGAATTATTCCTAGCACTTTCTTAGACCTAGAGTGTTTTCAGTGAGGATGTCAGTCCTGGGGAAGAGATGACTGTGGGAGCCCAAGCCCCTGGATCTAGGGTTAAGTTTGGGATAGATGATGATGACTGCCGGGTGACTTGTTACGAGAAGTCTAGAAACATATATGTCTATAAGAAGTCATAGCACATAGTGCTGAGAAATTACTTCAAAAGATGTCACTTTACAGCTAATACACTCACCTTATATGTGCATGGTGGTCTCAACTGGGCTGGACTGAGGTATATATCATGCTGGGTAAAGTCTCCTCACAATCTAAATGATGTATAGCAATTTAATGTATGAATAATAAATACATTAATTAATTAAAAAATGAATTGTGAATTGTGGGATTAAAAATGGTATTCCATTAATTTATCATCATATAAAAAATAATTTTGCATTTTTCCTGATGGTCTCTGTGTGATGATTTTAACATGCAAATTATTCTGAGGGCCACCATGGACTCTATCTGACCTTTTCTGTGTCTCTCTCTGGTGAGTCCACTTGCCCTGCAAAACTTAAAAAACTTTAAATAAAAGAAAAGATAAAGAAAAATAAAGAAAGCAACCTCCCAACTGGATGTGGTCATCCTGCAATCTTTTTTCCTTCATTTCTCTATCCTGGCAGGATTTGGGACATATACTCTCACATTCCCAGCATGTTTTACAAGATACCATGGCCAAGATTTGAATCATGGTCAGCCATGTAGTATGTAGATCCAGTGTTTTGGTTTTTGTTTTTTCTTCCTTCCTGTTCCTTCCCTTTCTTTCTTTCTTTTTTTAATTTGCCAGAGAAAGAGAAAACCAGAGAGGAAGTGAGAAAGTTCCCTTTGGGAGAATGATCATGGTGCTATCTCTTTTCCTCCATCTCTTCCTTCTTTGGGATTTTGAGCACACACACATGCTAGGCATGTTTCTCAACCTGTCAGGTCTGGGACTTGAATCAGGCAGTGGATCATGTGGGATCCAGCTACCTTACCTACCTGTCCATGAGCAGGCCCAGATCCAACTTTCTATGCTCAGCACTTAACTCAGTGCTATTGGGCTATCTCAAAAATTATTATTTTTTTTAATTGCCAGAAGACATGTGTGTCGAAACAGAGAGACAGGGACAAAGCACTTCCAAATGGAGCATGGTTATGATTCAATCCTTTCTCCTCCATTTTTCCATTTTTTTGTAGCAAATAGGAAGATCTCATTCTGTAAGCATTTTAGAGCTTACACACACCCATGCCCAGAATGTTTTTTAAGTCACTGAGGCAAGGACTTGAGTCATGAACAGGCATGCAGGATCTAGCTTCTTTAAACCACTTTGCTGTGGGGACAGCCATTATATTTTTTCAAGTTTTAATTTTTAAAAATTATGCCAGAGGGTGTATGTGCTCACCAGACAGACATACAAAGAAAGAGAGAAAAAGTAAGAAAGTACCACCCTATTGCACATGGTCCTATTGCAACCCTTTCTCCTCCATTTCCTCCTCCTTTCAGGATTTTGGGCATTCATGCACATGCACCTGACATTTTCCTCAAGCTGCCTGATCCAGAACTGGAACTGTGCAGCTGGCCATGTGGGATCTACACCTCAGGCTGGCCCCCTTTTGAATTTTTAAATATACAGTTCTATGACATCCATTACGCTTACGATAATGTGCATTCAGCACAACTATTTATTTCCAAAACTTTTTATCAACTCAAACAGAGATTCTGTAACCATTTGAGGGGTAGAAAAACTCTAGCTCCATTCTTTTAGGGTCGTGGCTGGTTCTGAAAATTAAGTTGATGTCACATGGATTAATAGGAAAAAAGTTTACAAATCAATTAATTGTAAGTTTTATATGACACAGATGACCTCATAACGAAATGAAAACCTATTTGATATGCAATTAAATATTAAGTGGCCTTTGACTCACATCTCTCCTTCCACCTACATCCCCCCTGACCCGTACCCTGACAACCATTATTTTGTTCCCTATCTCTGCAAAAGTTGACATTATACACATATATTTGTATTTTTACGTTTCTGTGTCTGGTTTATTTAACTTAGCATAATGTCCTCTAGGTCCATCCACATTGCAACAAATGAAAAGATCTTTTTAAAGTTTGGATAGTACTCCATTATGTATCTACAGCACAGTTTTTTCTTTTATTCCCTCTCTATTTGACCTGATTTTTCTTTCTAAAAATATTTTCTTATTTGCATTTAACTATTGTAAGTCTTTGTAGAAAAGAGGGACATCCCAGTCTCATATTTATATATATACTACAGTTTCATTATCCATTCATCCATTGATTCAGCTTTCACTTTGCTCTTTTTCTCCTTAAGTTCCTTCAGGACTGGTAAAGACTGGAACATTTCCAAAATCCCTAAGGTCAATTAGTCTCACCTCCTGGAAGCTCAGGGCAACAACCTCTGGGGTCAATTATACACCTAATAGTAGTGGTGTCTTGTGTGTGGAGAGGAGCAGCGTGGAGCAAAAGCAATTTCTGGGCACCCTGAGAGCCTTTCCTTAGGTTACTTAAAGGACCACACCTTAGATTCAGAGTGCCCCAAGGTGAGGAGTGGAGAGATGCAGGTCCATGCATATGTTCTCCAGGAGCCAGGTGGGTGTCTGCTAAGTTACATTCACACACGCTCACACATACACACCTGCAGAAGTGTCTGGGAGCTGTCCAGTCTCTCACTGCCTTACTTTCAGGTAAATGGTTCTAGCTGAGGGTGGGCTGTCTGGTAGCCTGCTCTCTGGGCTTCAGCTGCCCCACATTCCATTGCCTACTCTATTCTTCATCATCACTGCACAGTTTTCTTAGGAAAAAAAAAGAAAGAAAAAAAAAACAAAACAGAACAAAAACCCTACTAAGATCTCCATCTGCCAAAAATGTATATTCTTGGATTTGTGGATATAGAATTCTATTACAAACTATTAAGATGTCTTCATTTTTTTAAAACTCCTATTAACATATTTCATGTTTTGGTTTCTGAAAAGGGTGTATTCTATTTTGTCAATTTGTCTTTTATTTCTATTTGTTTTTGTCTCACATACATCAAGTTATGTTCATTACATGGATATACATTAATTTCTGAATATATTCACATGTATTTAATAACATATCTTATTAATTAACATTGAACCAGTTTGTCCTTTCTGAAAACACTTATCATAAAATACATTCTTTCAGATATCAGTGCTGTTACACTGTAATATTATAGAATAGTACTATACTGTATGATATCTACTGTCTGAGTTTTAGAATCTTTTTCTTGTGTGTGTTTTTTTTTTATCTTTATATAGTTGTTTATTTTTAGGTTTTTGTCTTAGGGCACATGAACTCTCCAGAGAGACAGAGAGAGAGAAAGTGAGAAATCATTATCCAGGGAAGATAGTCATGCTGCAATCCCTTCTTCCCCATTCTCCTCTTAGGATTTTGGGAACACATGCTTATGTGCCAGCTGTGATTTTCAGGTCACCAGTTTCAGACCTCAAACCACTGTCAGCCATTCAGGATTCCAGTGCCTTAACCATGTCACCTGCTGGTCTCCATTTTTCTGTTTCTTAACACTCTAGTCTGATTCCAGTGCCTTAACCATAATGTCACCTGCTGGCCTCCATTTTTCTGTTTCTTAACACTCTAGTCTTTGTTTTCCATTTTGAAACTATTTGAAACTTTTTAAAAATGGGAGTTCATGTAGTTTTTTTTACTGCTTTTCTCAGGTACTTCACCAGGGTGCCACCATGACTGTTTGCAATGCCACACAGGGCCACCCTTCTTTCTTCATTCTCCAAGGCATTGCTGGAATGGAGTACAAGCACAGATGGATATCTATTCCCTTCTCCTCCATGTATTTTGTCACTGTGCTCGGGAACTGCACCATCCTCTTCACTATCTCCACAGAGCGCTCCCTGCACAAGCCCATGTTCTTGCTCCTATGCCTATTGGCCCTCACAGACCTGGGCATGTCCACAACCACCATTCCCAAGGTACTGTGCATCTTCTGGTTTGGCCAGAGTGAGATCAGCTATGAAGGCTGCCTGGTCCAGTTGTTCTTCATCCACTCCATCTCTGCCATGCAGTCGGCAGTCCTGATGACTATGGCTTTGGACCGCTATGTGGCCATCTGTGAGCCTCTACGCTATGCCACCATCCTTTCCAATAGCCGTATTGGGCTAATTGGCCTAGTGAGTTTGCTGAGAGCCATCCTCTTCATTCTCCCCATGCCCATCCTCCTGCAGAAGAAGCCCTATCATGCTATCCATGTTATCCCTACCACCTACTGTGAGCACATGGCTGTGGTAAAGTTGGTGTGTGTGGACACCACCATCAACAGGATATATGGTCTGGTGGTGGCCTTGTTGGTTGTTGGGACAGACATCTCAGCTATTGCCTCATCTTATGTGCTAATCATCCGGGCTATAATGCGTCTCTCTTCTAAGGAAGCTCACCACAAAGCTGTCAATACCTGCACCACACATATCTGTGTTATGCTTATCTCTTACACTCCCTCACTTTTTTCTTTTCTCACCCATCGCTTTGGCCGAGGGATCCCACCCCATGTCCACACCATTCTTGGCAACCTCTACTTCCTTGTGCCTCCAATGCTCAATCCTATTATTTATGGAGTGAAAACCAAAGAGTTTCGGGAAAAGGTAACTAAATACAGGTGCTGGAGGTAAAAGACTGTAACTCTTGCCCATGGTCAGAAACTTGTCTGATACAGCAATTGTGAGGTTGAGAAAGAAATGTTAAGTGGATGCAGGACCTGAGGGAATTGTCTATTGAAGGAAGTTTATCAGATTGTCAAATTTGCTGCTGAGATATTTATCCTTGGACAGAGAGGCTAAGACACAGACAACCTTGTTGGTCTCACTAACTCTAAAGCAAGGCAATTATTCTCTATGAAATGAAAGTAATGACCCCTGTTCTTCATACGTGGCAGAGTGGTTGGGTAAATCAGATGTGATAATGTTTGTCAAAGTATTTCAAACAATACACACTGAGTGCATGTAAGATGGTGTGGAATGTTTCCCTAATAAAAAAAAAAAAACAATAACTTGTCGCCATGAGTGTAAATGCCACTTACTTTGCCAAAGCAAGGCCAACATACATGCAGGTGTGAGTGTGTGTATGTATTTGTGAGCTGGAAGGGAGAATCAAAAGTGAAGAAGTTTGTGGGGGAGTGAGATAGGAGAAGGGAATTTCAAAATAGAATTGAGAATCACTATCTTATTCTCCTTAGTGCAGAAGGCTTACATTTGATTAATAGGATTTGTTGCTTCCTTGAAGGCTTAGAGAATATGTACAGAAAATGTAATCTTCAATTCCTGGAGAACTTTCAAAAGAAAAGGGAAAAACGGATGCTCCTAGCCTTAAAGGTTGATGCTTGTTTTAACTAATTTTGTCTTTGTTAAAACTAGAGTCAGTTCTTGTGCTTGTCTCAACCAATTCTAGTGTCTGACAACTCTCTTGTAAAGACATAATTCAAAAAATGTTCTTTTCAGGGTTGTAGGTGTTAACGTTAATTTTACACTGGAGATTTTAGGTTACAGAATATGCCAGACCATTTTTGAGAGCTCAGGAAGAAGTCATTATAAAATACATGGAGTAGAATGTGTAGTTTAGATCCTGTACCCAGATATAAGAGTTAAATTCAGGGGATATTATCATTTCTAAATAGTGATTTGTGATACAGAGGCAAATATTTTAAGACATATGAAGTTTGAAACCAGAAAATTCTTACGGTTTTTATAATGCTATATAGCTAATATTATCGGAGTGTCAGAAAAGTCATGATGTGTATGTTCTGTTTTTCTACTCAAAAATGCGTCATGACTTTTTTGACAACCCATTAAAAAGGCAAAATTCAATGAAAAAGAAAAAAAGATCTACCTTTAAGGCTATTTAGCCATTATTTAAAGGAGACCTTTAAAATACTTAAACTATAGTTGTTAAAAATTTAATTGACAAATATGGCTAACAGAAGTCATGTGGTTAAGGTGCTGGACTCCCACATGGCCAACATGTTTTGAGTCCTGAACCCAGTGACTTGAAAATCATACCAAGCATGTGTACGTTTGTGCCCAACATCATAAGAGGAGAATGGAGGAGAAGGGATCGTGGTATGGTCATCCCCCATGAGAGTTGATTTCTGACTTTCCTATTATCTGTCTCTCTCTCTGGTGAGCATACATGCCCTATGGCAAAAACCCATCCATATTAATGTGCCACATAGACCTCCTGCTATAGAAATCCTAATTGACAAAAGGCTGTTAATCTTGCAATTTAAAATTCATCATTGAATTTGCACCAAAGTTGTGTTTTTCAATGTCTACTCTCCGTCTATGATGGAGTGTCAGAAGGATGCTAAAGGCATCCTTGCTGCTGGGGAAAGAGGGACATCTTGGTAGGCTCATGGGTCATTAGACTGGCTTTGTATTACAATCTAATATATCCACCTAACCTTTTTGCTCTTTATTTTTAACTTGGGGTTAAACTTGTACTGTAAACTGTCTGCTGTCCAAACCTAAAATAATTATCTTTCTTATCTTTTTTCACACAGTATTTTCCTGAGTAAAATTCTTACATGTTAAATATTTTTTTGGTATTTGCTTTACAGAAAACCCAAACTAATGCAGGTAATATTAAAGTGTTATAAGTGGCAAGATAGGGAACTGGGACATCCTATCTAACAAGCAGAGTCTATTCTCTGGATTGGCAGGTCACAAGATGTGGTGGTTCAGTTGCCAAATATTTTATCAGTGGAAGTGAATCTTTCTTTGTTTCATTCATTCTTTCTTCCTCTTTCTCCTCTTCATCGCTTTTCTTTTTTATTTTAATTCCTAGAGGACTTGTACACTTGGCAGAGAGAGACAGAGAGAAAGATAAACAGAGAAAGAGAGAGAGAGAGAGAGAGAAAGTCCCCTTCCAATAGAATGTAGTCATGCCACAATTCTTTGTCTCCCATTTCTCCATTCTGCGAGGTTTTGGAGCTTAGTAACTACATGTGAAGATACATTCACATCCAAAGCATTTCTGAACAACTGAGTAGACAAAATGATCATCTATTGACATTAACAAGTCTCCACCATCAGCCACTGTAGAACCAGCACAGACTAAACATGGTGGAAGAGATGGATGCTGCATTTAGACACATTGATATGGCCTCTCACTGAATACCCAATTTGTCAGCAGAAGAGACCACCAGTGGTTTCTGAACATGGCTTTCTCAGCTTATTCTCACTTGCTCCCTAGTTTCTTTACATAAGTATTTCTACAAGCAAAATTCTTGCAGTTATTCTTGTTTTCTTTTCTGAAGACCTAAGTTAACAGAGCTCCCTTCAGCAAACTCAAATGGAAGCCAATTGGTGATGGAGAGTTGGTGATATATTCCATCCAAATCAATTCCTAGGAACACAGAGTGCATTTCAGAAGAGTGGAGACTGGATAAGAGTGGGCAGAAAATTAACAATAGGTAACAACTAGAAAAGACACATATTGCCAGGACCAGCAGATGGTATAATGGTTGCATTGCTAGACTCCCACATAGTCAACTGTGGTTCAAGTCCCAGACCCAGTGACTTAAAACTCATGTTGGATGTGAGTGCATGTGTGCCCAAGATCCTGAAAGGAAAATGGAGGATAAGGGATTACAGAGTGGCCATCCTCCTAGGGAGTGATTTCTCACTTTCTGACTCTCTGTCTCTCTAGCAAGTGCACATGCCCTATAACAAAAATCTTTCTCTAAAAAAAAGACATATATTGTCAATTTTCTAAACAGGTTATAGCAGTTCTATTGCACCAAGGTAAGTCTTGACTTTATTTGTGGTATTAGGAATGAGGTGCATGTGTAGTTGTGCTACGTTTATGATTGATACCACTCTGCTAAGTGCTCCACTAGGTGTTGCTCCATGACCTTTCATTCTCCATTCTTGATTTTCTTTAAGCAGACAACGTGGACATTAGAGAGTGGGAACACGTGTCATGATCAGATAGATTAGATTTGAATCCAGGCTTAGCCATTCGCTACTCATGTGACTATGGGAAAGTTACATTAAAAACTGAACCTCTGTAATTTAATTAGTAGAATGGATATTATACAACTGGACTTAAATTTCAAACAATTTAATATATAAACATTAATGGAACAAGTGTCACCAAGCCATCTTGTCAGATGGTATTTATGTTGGAATTAAAAGACTCTGAAAAATATAAGATAGGACACTTTCCTTCTCTCCTGTTCTAGAACAGAAATATCCTTAACTTAATTGTTGCCCTAAACTTTTCTTAGGATTTCTTATTTTTTAATATCTTCACCTGCATATTAGTTTCTCTCTGAACTGTGTAATGTTAATCATGATGGTGACTAAAAGTTGACACTAACCATAAATCCCCCCTCTATGGTCTAATCTTCATTGGGAAATCTGGCTTATCAACAACAAAAGCACAGAGAGACCACCACAGATTTATCAGGCGGCTCTACCACTTTTTCTCCCTCTATGTCAACCTTCCCCTACATATTCTCCATAAAAACAATTTCACAGTTAAGAGTGAATTAAGATATTTTTTAAATAAGAGAATTAATTATAGAATAAGCTGAAGAGTATAATTTTATCTATTATAATATTTTAGTTTGTTTGTAGGCATCTTCTGACTGTAGAGGCTAAGGCAGACCAGCTGAAACCTGGAAGAAAGGAGCATTCAGTACAGAAGGCCCACTCTGTCCTAGGTCACAGGAATTAAAGATGTCCTTAGAGTTTATAGATTATTAAATCAACTAAGGTAGAGAAGAGATTAGGATTGGTTAGAAGTTATAGACAGAGATAAAGAGTATGCACATTTTTATCTTCCATGTCATTATCCTTTTAAAAATGTGATGTAATTTGGGACCAGCAGTTGGCATAGTGGCTTTGTCACTGGACTCCCATTTAGTCAACCATGGTTCGACTCCCAGACCCAGTGGCTTAAATTCATTCCGGGCGTGTGTGCTTACATACCCAAGATTCCGAGAGGAGAATGGAGGAGAAGGGATTATGGCATGGCCATCTCCTGAGGGATGATTTCTTACTTTCTGTCTCTCTGTCTCTCCTCTTTGTCTTTCTGGTGAGATCACAATTATCCTATTTCTAAATAGTTCTTATACTCCATAATTTCATATTGTTTCACTTCCACCTTTCTAATCATCCAATCTTGTCTTTGCCTTATGACATTGTTCACTCAATTGATTAATAGCTATAAATGTAATGATTAGTTAGAAATTCCCCTCATTACAATGATTTTATTTATAAAAAACATAATAATGCTGCATCACAATAATGTAGGTTGGCCTTTGTGCATTATCTGAGTCACCATGAAATATTATTTCAGGAATAGGCAAACTTCTTCTCATATATGGTTTTTAAAACTTCAGTTCCTATTCATGGGAATCTTTTGAGTTAAACATCTGGATACGTGTTTTCCCTTGCATTTTGTAAGATGTATCTCAATAGTCTGAGTCTCATCTATGGATGTCATTCTTGGGTTTCTTCAATTCTGTCACCTGCATCTGCATCACATCCTGTCAGTACTGTGAACAACTGGCATTGCTGTTGCATTAAATAATTCTCATTTACTTATTTGGAGGGGTTTTCTATAGAACACATGCTCTCAGCAGACAGACAGAGAGAGACAGAGAGATAGAAAGTGAGAAATCACCCCCCGGGGGGATGGCCACACTGCAATCCCTTCTCCTCCATTCTCCTCCCAAGATCTTGGGCATGCACGCACACGGCACCTGGCGTGAGTCTAAGCCACTGGGTCTGGGACTTGAACTGCAGTTGACTACATGGGAGTCCAGCGACATAGCCATTACGCTAACTGCTGGTTAAGAATTATTTAATGAGGGACCAGCAGATGGTGCAATGGTTATGTCACTGGACTCCCATGTAGTCAATCATGGTTCAAGTCCCAGACCCAATGACTTAAAACACTCATGCCAGGGGCATATGTGTGATTGTCCAAGGTCCCAAGAGAATAATAGAGAAGGAGTTTCAGTGTAGCCAAACCCCCGGGGGGGTAATTTATTACTTTCTGTCTCTCTGTCTCTCCAGCAAGCATATGTGCCCTATAGCAAAAACCTCTCCAAACAAATAAATTAAAAAATGCTCAATGAAAGACTAATTGCTTGAAGAGTTATTGTGTGCAAGGTGTATACAAAGGTAATGAGTATAGCAGGTCCCTTTCAGCAAGAAGAAAATAGCTATAAACAGGCCCAGAAAATTTGAGAAGTACAAAATACAAAGAAAATGAAAACAAATATAAACTCTCCACCAAAACAAGGAAAGAGATCTGAGATCATTTACAGAGCAATTTTGTGTGTAGGTGATGAACATGAACACAGATGTAAGATCATTAGGAGACCTATGTTATTCTGATGTTAAATAGAAAAAGACATCTCTCCTTCTTGCAGTTCATACCTAAATTAAAATACCATCATATCAGCCCACAATGTAAGCCATTAAATAAAAAAGGAAAGAAAAATCCCTCCTCCATGGTCTGTTCTTTCCACCATTCATCTGGAGATACCATGGGGTCATGGATGGTCAGGCAAAGGCATTACCAGTTGTCTTTATTTTCCTTTATACTCAGGTTTATTGCCAGTATCCACAGCCTATTGCAGTTTATCTGCACAGATATTTGGCTACCTTTTCCCTTATTTCCTTCATCTTTATTCCATAAATGATGGGGTTGAGCATTGATGGTAGAAGAAGATAGAGATTGGCAAGAAGAATATGGGTATGAGGTGGGATATTATGACCAATGCGGTGGGTGATAGAGGAAAAGAGTGCAGGCACATAAGTGACAAGGATGACAAAGAGGTGTGCTGAGCAGGTGTTGAGGGCTTTGTAGATGGCATCTTGAGAGTTGAGGCGTACCACAGCTTGTAGAATTAGGATATAAGAGAAGCCAATGAGCAGCAGATCAAGTCCTACAACAAGCAGGATCACAAAAAGCCCATAGATACGGTTGGGTCTGGTGTGACTACAAGCCATTTTTACCACAGCCATGTGGTCGCAATAAGTATGGGGAATGATTATATGGCAGAAAGTCAGCCTTTGAAGTAGAAGAGGCATGGGCAGAATAAGAATCACACCTTTGGACAGAGCCACCAGCCCTAGGCGTCCAACTAGGGAATGGCTCAGAATTGTGTTGTAGCGTAATGGCTGACACACAGCCACAAAGCGATCAAAAGCCATTGCAACAAGTAGGGCTGATCGTACCACTGATGCTCCATGGATGAAAAACATCTGAGTGAAACAGGCATTGGAGGCTATATCTCGATCATTGAACCAGAAGAGGCAGAGGAGCTTGGGCACTAGAGCCAGAGAGGAAATGAGGTCAGCCAACATCAACAGGGCCAGGAGCAGATACATTGGGGTGTGAAGTGTGGGCTCTGTGGCCACCAGAAAGAGGATAGCACCATTGCCAATGAGGATAGCAAAGAACATGGAGGAAAAAGGAAGCGAGAGCCACAAGTGCTGCGACTCTAAGCCAGGTATGCCCATCAGGCTGAAGGTCAGGAAGCCGGAATGGTTGAAGACTACCATTGTAGAGACTGTCAGTGGTTGTTAAAGAAAGTGTAGACACCTGCCAATGAAACATGGTAATAGGTTGTCTTTATCAGTTTTATTTGCAATGACTTGTTAGACGGGAATCAGGGAAAGATGATAGAATGCTATTTTCGAATCATAGAATTCACAATTGGGTGAAGGTCTATCTCTAAACATCTACATTTTTGTTGCAATCATTTCTTTATGAGGTTTCAATTCAAGCCTATAGTTTCTACTTGTGACTGCTTTTCTGTATAAAAGATGTTGAACTGGATATTTACCCTTACTCTTTCTAGTTCAGCAATTCTATACTTCAAAAACAATGTTCTGGAGTTCTGAGTAAGAATAAGAGAAATTTTTTTTTTTTAAATATGGAACGCTTCACGAATTTGCGTGTCATCCTTGCACAAGGGCCATGCTAATCTTCTCTGTATCATTCCAATTTTAGTATATGTGCTGCCAAAGCGAGCACAAGAGCAATGTTTTTTATCCTTTATGAAAGGATGAAAGAATCTGATGGATGAGTCATGTTCTTAATTGGAAGGCATACATACACACACACACACACACACACACACACACATATATATGTATACACACACACACACACACACACAGAGAGAGAGAGGGAAAATGAGGAAACGTGTTACTTTACCACTAAGTCCAGTAGTGCTGAGCTGTTGGGCAAAATCTCCTTTGAGTTCCTTTGGTTTTTATGAGTTTTTCCTCTTCAAAGGATCCACTCTCTAGTAGTTAAAGGTTTTTCTTTCTGTGTATCTCTGTCTTTTGGACAAAATAGAAAATACAGAATTCCTGAATAAGAACACTGTCCGGTGGCTGTCTTCCACTACCTTTCAATCTATCCCTGTATGCCCTTGTTGGCGGTTTTGACCTGACTTGTGCATTTCTGTGTCTTGCACTACAGCTGGCTCTCATGTGTACATTGTATTACCCTTAATCACACTCAGTAGTCTTTTATGTCAAATTAGTTCACTGGTCTATCTGAGTGCTCATTTATTCTATGGTTTCTATCATGTATTAAGAAGTTTTATTATTTTTTTTCTTCACAGCAATAAAACTTCAATTCTTAGCTTATAATCTCACTTAACAAAAGGTCTGCAGAAGTGATTTATTATTTGGGTATTTGGAGATAATCTATTTGATGTGTTTTTGTAAAACCTTTTCACTCCATACCAGATGTGCTTCATTGTCAAGTGCATATTTAAATTAAATTCTTGAATTGTAATGTTGATTTGCTGCATTTTTTAAAATAAAATTTAACTGGAAAAAGTTTTATTTTACTTTTTTAAAGAATTACTTTATTTAACTTTATTTATACCAGAGATGGACAGAGTGAGAGAGAGAGAGAGAGAGAGAGAGAGAGAGAGAGAGAGAGAAAGAGATAGGGAAAGTGAGAAAGCAAACCATCATGTCCGGGACTCAGACCATGGTTGGCCATGTGGGAGTCCAGCGCCCTTAACTACCACACCACCTACCAGCCCCAGAAAGTTTTATTTTTTTCAAGGATCTATGGACATTACAGTTGAATCAAAAACATTTTCCACTAATACCTGTGTCTATAGGACATACTGTCTTCCATCTCTCAAACGCTGTCCATTCCACTTACTTTTTTTAAAGTTATGGACTTTCAGTATAAGCCTGTAGTCTCTACTTAAGATTTTACATGTTAAAGAGCTAATCTTTAAAATATCTAATGGTGTTTAGAAATACTCTAAGCTGTAACAGTCATGAGGATGATTAATGGTTTTTACAGGGAGTAGGTGTTACACATGCGGATAATGAGGGAAATCTGTATTCAACTTGGACTTCTAAAAGAAGTTAATCTTTACAGTAGAGTATGCAGTGCGGTAGAGATGGTGGAAAGGAGGGCTAAGAACACAAAGAGAATAATTCTAGCCAGAATAACTAAAATAACACAGTCACTCGCATTTTGTAAAGCTTTAGAGAGAATGACATTTTCATGACTTTGAATATTGCTTTGTGAATTGCTAGATTAATTAATAATGTCATAGGACATAATGTCCACTATAAAATACAAAAAATATCTAAATATTGAAATTACTCTTTTAGAACATAATGATTCTAAAAATATTTATTTTATTTGATCCAAAATGGCATTAAAATGAATTCCACACTTAAACTGCACCATATCCCAGAATCCTTGGGACTTTTCTATAAGTAGGAGATATATAAATAGTCAATTTGTTTGTGCTAAGTATTTTCTGCATACTCTTGGTCTTTTAAAAACTAGAAGTCTTCTAAAAGTTTATGGAAAATGAATATGATAAAAAAATAAAAGTGTGAATTTTAAGAACTTTAATTCCATTTTTCTACAAACTTATTAAAGTAATTTTGATGGTCATACCTCAGTGTTGTTTCTGATTTCACTCTTATTATTAATCTTTATTATTATTATTATTTTGGAGAGATTTTGCTATAGGGCGCATGTGCTCGCCTGAAAGACAGAGAGACAGAGAGATAGAAAGTGATAAATCACACCCCAGGGGGGATGGCTACGCTGCAGTCCCTTCTCCTCCATTCTCCTCTCAGGATCTTGGGCACACACACACGTGCCCAACCTGAGTTTAAGCCACTGGGTCTGGGACTTGAACAATGGTTGACTACATGAAAGTCCAGTGACATAGCCATTATGCCAACTGCTGGTCCCCTCCTTTGTTTTTCTTGTAGGTATCTGACTCTTAACTATGACAAGTACAATCCTTGGAAGCAGTACACTTTAGAGTACTGAAAGCAAGAAATCACCCCCAGGGTTATTCTCTGTTCAAATCAGTTAAATTTGACATGTGGAAAATCAGTATATTTGTTAAAATTACTAGAAAATACCAGGAAGAGGGCTGGCTGGTGGCATGGTTGTTACGGTACTGGTCTCCTACATGGCTGATCACAGTTTCAGTCCTGAACCTGGAGACTTGCTCTCTCACTTTCTTTCTCTTTCTCTCTCTCTCTCTGTCACATCTCTCTCTGGTCAAACTAAAAAAAAAACTGAAATAAGTAAATAAATAAATGGAATAAATAATACTAAATACTAAATATTAATATTAAAATACTAAATATTAATACTGATATTAAAAAACATCAGTTAGAATTTAAGTTGTTAGATTCTCCAGCATCTTTAAAACTGCTCTCCATTTATGGAGCATCTGGTCTTGGTCTGGGCTAAAGAAGAAATTCATTAATGGGGCTTTCACTAGTCTTATTGATTCAAGAACTAACAAGACTCAAAAACAGAATGAGAATGGAAATATGGATAGGGAGATGCAGGGTACCACTAAAAAGACAGAAAAATTCCAGATTATATTCTGCTCTATCTTCACTTCCACCTCGCTTGTTGGTACATCTACTATTTATGCAGAGGAACTGATTTCACAATTCCAATGTCCATCACTAGTTCTGAACACACTCATATCTGCCAATCATTTAGCTCTAGTCCTATGAAATATATATATTTTAAAAGGACACCAAGCTCTCTTTTCATTAGTCCTTCCTGACTTGTACCCCTAAATTTGTGCACTGATTGTTGTAACATCTGTGAAACATTGTATAATTTTAATGAATTATGAATGAATTATTATTAATAAATTATTATTATTATTATTTTTGGAGAGATTTTTGCTATAGGGCACATGCACTCGCCAGAAAGACAGAGACAGAGAGACAGAAAGCAAGAAATCACCCCCAGGGGAGATGGCCACACCACAATCCCTTCTCCTCCATTCTCCTCTCAGGATCTTGGACACGCACGCACACACACCAGGCGTGAGTTTAAGCTGCCAGGTCTGGGACTCGAACCATGGTCGACTACATGGAAGTCCAGTGACATAGCCGTTATGCTAACTGCTGGTCCCAATAAGTTATTATTGAGACCTGTCATCAACTTATAATTTTACAATTTCAATTGGACTCTCAAATATTAGTAATTATTTCTTATGTACCATTTATTTCATAAGTCATTATTTTCAGGAGGCCAATAGTTATTATCTCACATTTATTTATCAATGCTGTTAGCTGATAATTTTTCTTTTCACAAAGAAAATAAACATAAATATAGCTCTTTGATATTTGAAAAAATATTACCAGACTTTGATTATCTACTAGCAAGTCTACTTGTATCCCATAGCCGCAACAAGCTCTGTAGCATTTTAAGGGTTCCATGCTCATAATAATGATTGGTAGTTTTCCCAAACTGAATACAATCCATGACAGATATTAAAGAAGACCCACAGGATCTCCTTATAATTTTGGTTTACTAACCTTCATCCCCAACTCTCCCTTGTTCTACCATCAACACACAACCCTTTCATACCCTTTGCTATTGCAATCTAACTATAGAATGGTACTGCACAGTGATATAATTTAGATTTGAACAAATAAGTTAATCGGAAATCCACCTCCATCTCAGGTATCTTCAGACCTAATTCATATCTTACACCCCTGTTTACAATCACCATTTTATAAAAACTTAGCCTTTCTACTAAGGCTTCATCACTGACATTTTTTATTATTGAATAGTGATGAAATTTCTGAAAGATCCTTTATTTAATTCCCTGTCTCCCCATTACTTCCGAAATGTTTGTACTGTGCTTTTTAAAAATCATAGGTTGCCATAAAAATTACTTTTCTTTGAAAATTCACTCTACCTTTTTCCTGTAGCAAAAAAATAACAGGCTATACTCTGGACAGTTTGTAATATTAAAGATGCTTTTATAAATTTCACTGGTCATAAACTACAGATCCTAAAAGTGGTTTATACATTATAACTACTTGCTCCCCATTTCAGAACTTCACTTCTCTTTCCACTTTAGAAACCCATGCACCTTTGAAACACAAGTGGTTCGATCATACCACCCTTTTCCCATAGCCTTTGAGATATCTACTGTGCTCTCAGTCACCTTTCTTTATCAACATTTGGTAAATTTATTACATGTCAGATGATGTTTCAGGTGCTATTTTTACATATTAGCCTATGTTTTTGGTAGCTTTCCCTTTATCACTATCTCGACCATAGTTATTTCCTATAATTAATTCATATCAAAAAATCAAATAAGGAGTTCAGCCTTTTATGGACCTTCTTACTCCACTGGTCATTTTTTTTCCCACCCTACTTCAGTCACTCACGATATCACAAATAATATAGTAGAGTAACTGTAACACCATCTTAAAAATCTTGTTTTTAGGGATCCATTCTTTTACTCCTAGCTCATGTTTTTCCAGTTCACTTTTCTTAGCACCTTCTACTTCAATGATTCTTTGACATTATGAGGTTTTCTCATACATCGGTGCTAACCTTTCCCTATCTGTGACCATATCACCTCCTTGCCAGATTAAAAAATATGCTCCATAACTGTAGCCACTTTCTTGTGTTTATACTCCATTTTTTATTTCTCTCTGCCTTATTTGTACTAATAAAGGTGTAACCTTTGGTAAACCTAATTCTATCGGTTGTCCATCTATACCTGAGCATCTTACCATGACTTAAAAGAGATACACAAGCATGATTATTGATTCACAGTCTTCAGGTGAGTTCTTGGCACACTCAGACAATCATAATTTCTACTCACACTTCTATTCTGTGAGACATTTTATTGATTGTCTTTACTCTTAATCTCACCATACTTCTATCTCCCAGTTCAAAGTCAGAATACGGTCTTTTTTTCTGTTATTTTAAAAAAGAGATGAAATCAGCACAAATTTTTTTTATTTCCCCAATATCTGAAAAAGCACTTGTTGTGTGAGTACCCATACACTATGTCTTACTATTACAATAGGTGGCATACTACATTCTTATTTAGAGCTGACTCATGTGTGTTTGACTAGAATCACATTTTCCTTTTCTCATACAAAATCTTGTTCATGCAATCACACCTCTCTTCTGCCTCACTGACATTCCCTCCTCTAGTGAGACTTCCTACTATTTTCATTTTCATCACCACCATTTTAGCCCCTACATCCTCTGTAAACTAGCTCAATTTTCATAAGAGAGGCAATAAATTCAGATATTTGGATATAGTTTTCTGGGTAGATAGGGAATAAATGACTGTCGAATAAAATCAGTAGGGGTTACAGACTGAAGTCATTTAGGGGAGTCAATCTGATTGAAAGAGGTAGAGACAAGTAGTTGTTTTTAAATATTTAGCTCAGAACTTACCTTTAAATGTCCCAATACATTCTTCCTACCAGATTTTTTTCTTCTGATAACAAGGGCATTGCCCTTGGGCAGACACAACTGAAATGTGTCTATCTATGCTTCAAGAAATACTATTTTTCTTTGTGCAGAGCTGGGAAGGAAAGGCCCCTGGGCAGGAGCTCCCTGCCCACCCTTGCTTTCCTCCTGTGTTTCTTTTCTGCACTACAACAAATAAGGTTTTTTGTAACAGTGGACCAAGTCTCTCACACTATATAACGGAGATATGTAAGCCTATAATTTCATTTTTCCCCAAACTGTATGCATAACACAAGTCTCTAGAGCTTAAGGAAAGAGGCAAGTAAAAGAATAATTCATTAGATGATCCCATTGGGCCTCTTGTTGAAAGGGCAACATGATTTTAAAAGCAGTTCTCAGAGGAAAGGACTAATTTTGATTATTCCCAGTTTTTGTGTAATCACTCAGTTTGAGCAAGAGCCTTTCCAAGAATACCTATCTGTCCTTAGAAAGTGAGTTTGATAAGTGTTTTATCCATATCACTTTTTATTTTCCAGATCACTGAAATCAGAGGCATGCTACATCACCCTCCATATGAGTTTTTTTTTCCTCTATGTTCTATGTGATTCAAGTATCATTGATATCAGATTCTAAGGAAAAAATTAGACACTAGAACAATTATCACAAAATTTGAATCTAATTGAACTAAAAATCTAGAATAAGATAACCCAGAATATTTTGTTTTCTAGTAGTAAATAGAGTTTCAGTTTGATAGTTGTGACTTAGGTCTGAAATATATTTGCCTTTTTCTCCATATTGTCTGTTTTCTTAACAAGTTCTTAATGATAAAACCAAAGGACCAGACAATGGTGTGGAAGGTAATGGGGCTGAATCCCACATGGCCAAATGTATGGTTTGAGTCCTGGACCTGGTGACTTGAAAAGCATGTCCAGGGGCCAGCAAGTGGCATGGTGGTTAAGGTGTTGGACTCTCACATAGCTGGCCATGATTTGAGTTCCAAACCTGGAGGCTTGCTTTCTCACTTTCCCTCTTTTTCTGTCTCTCTCTGGTGAGCAAGTATTAAAAATAACAATAGTAAATAATTAAAAAATTTTAAAAAGAAAAATGATAGGAAGGAAGGAAGAGAAAGAAGAAAGAGGGGAAGAAAGAAAGAAGAAGAGAGAAAGAGAAAGTAAGAAAGAAAGAAAAACATACTGGATACCTTTGAGTGTGTGTCCAAAATCCTGAGAGAAGAATAAAGGGAAAGGGATTGTGGCATGACCATCCCCCCCAGGGGATAATTTCTCACTTTTCCTCTCTGTTTCTGTCCCTGGCACTTGCCCTACAGCAAAAATAAATAAATAAATAAATAAAACCAAAATGTTTACTTTGAGGACATAAGTTTAATGAGTTACATACTCTGAACATCTCATGAGAACACATGGTGACTAGTACCTGGCCAGATCTCTCCCAGCCTGAGACATACACATCAATAATCACTTCTGTCTCCAAAAAATGGCTTGTCTGTTTTTCTTCATGATGATATTCAAACAAAACAGTGTAGAATGAGAAGTAGAACTATTAATAAAACTTATGAAACATTAATAATAAATATATTTCTATGAGTACAAGCTTATGGGGAATAGCAATTGCTCTTCTTTTTTTAAGCTAAGAATGAAACTAAGAGAATTACTTGAACATTTTTCTATACAATATTCAAGATCCTACTCAATTAACACATAGTTGAAAGACTAAAGATAATAGCAATTTTATAGCAGTACAAAGTACTATAAAGAAAATTGCAGTTCTTCCTGCCCAACTTGCAAGAATCTACATTATTTTGCTTGATGCACTTTATTCTGAGTAATTTCCATTCACATGTTTTTTTTTTCTTTCAAGTCATCTTTCAGTATTTTTCATTTTGTAAAGGCAAAAATCAAACTTCATTTAAAAATTGGCCTGTCTTCATATTTTATTTCTCTTTTTATCTTGCTAGAAGAAATTTGACTGCCAGTATTCATTCTCTTCACTTTCTCATCCCCAAATGATACCCAATTCTTTCTGGTTATTTTGCACCTCATCATTCCACTGAAGTAGCTTTTGCAATCTTACGAATGATTTTCATGTTCCAAAATGCAATAGATCCTTCTCTATGTCCTTCTTTTGCTACCTCTCAATAATATTAAATATAAATGGTTAGTATTTTTTGTCTCAAACCATTTGTTTTATTTTGACTTCTGGAACACACTGCACATTCTATGTTATTCTCACTGCATACTGTCCATGGCCTCATTTGCTTTTCCTTTTCTTCTGCATTTTTCAAGCTAGCATATTCCTGGGTTTATCTCTCTTTCCTTTTTTGCACTCATAGCCTATGCATCCCAGTACAAATTGTCTTAAATATTAACACGTGCTAACAACTCCCATAGTAATTAACTCATTAATACATTTCTCAAAGTTCAGGTGCAAATTCAAGGTAAAGTTTTCCTTTGGTATACCTTATATTTTCCTTTTAAAATGTTTTCCTTATTCAAATACCTGAAAGAGAGAGAGAGAGAGAGTGAGAGAGAGAGAGAGAAGAGCACCCTCCACAAAGTGTAGCCATGTTGTAGGAAGAAATGTAATCACAATAGACTTTTTATTAAAAAAATGGAATCAGTTAACAATCTCCATGTACATGTGTGTTTGCTTATATGTGAGTGGTAGGGGGAAATGATAATACATCATTTTGAACAAGTGAGTTTTGTTTTAGGAATTAAATATTAGTTAAGAATGTAGAAGCTTATCAATTTAAAATATCACAGAGTAGGGCCAGCCCATGATATGGTGGGTTGTTGTATCCCACATGGCCAATAGCATGGTTAGAGTCCCAGATCCAGTGGCTGGAGTAATACACCAGGCCTCTTTGTCTGCTTGCTCCAAATCCTAAAAGGAAGGAGAAACAGAGGAGAAGAGATTGCAGTATGACCATTCCCCATGGTAGTTGCTTTCTCACTTTCTCATTTTCTCTCTTTCTGTCTCCCTCAGCTAAACACATGTGCCTGGTGGCAAAAATTAGACAAAACCAAACCTAACCAAAAAAAGACAGAGCAGAATTAAAGAGCAAAAACTCCTTGGGATCTTTTCACTACTAAATGAAGAAAAATTTCTGTTTTAATTAAACTTTTATTTATGATAAAAACACATAGAAAATTAAAAGAAAATTTTCTCAACTTGATAAAGTGTATGTACAAAAAGATCTATAGCTAACATATTAATTAATGGTAGAGGATTAAAATCTTTTCCCCTAAGGATGATAAGCAAACAAAGATGTCATTGCAATCCAACATTGTATTAGAGATTCAAGGCAATAGAATCAAACATACATATTAGAGAGATATGCTGTGTTCATGATTGTAAGAGTCGATTTTTTAAGATGTTTCACACATATTTATTTCTAGATTTGATGTCATCACTGCAGCACTATCAAAAATCCAGATTTGAATAGAAGGTTACTGATAAGAATAAAAACCAAAGATGGAAATGGTTAAAAAAAAAAAAGATAGAAGAAGTCAACAATCGATTCTTTGAAAAGATTAATTCCTTTGAGAAAACACTGTCAAGTAGGTTTTAGAAAAGTGAATGGGAGGAACCGCAGATGATGAAATAGTTACATTGCTGGACTACCACATGGCAGACTGTGGTTTGAGGCCCAGACCCAGAGGCTTGAAATTCAATGCAGAGTATATGCATGCATGTCCAAGATCACAAGGGGAGAATGAAGGAGAAAGGATTGTGGTGTGGCCATCCCCCACCAAGGGGTGATTTATCTCTGTCTCTCTGTCGCTCTCTGTCTCTCTCCAGCAAGCACATATGCCCTATAGCAAAAAGTCTCTCAAAAAATAAAAAAAAAAGAATTAGAAAACTGTCAAACTACAAGATTGGAGATGAAAGAGGAAATACCACCATTAATCCTACAAATATCAAAAGTATAGAAGATTCTAAGTTATTTTATGCCAATAAAATTCAATGTAGATTAAATGGACAAATTCATTAAAAAGCACAACCTAACAATAACTAATGCAAAAAACAACTGAAATTGGAAGAAAAAAAAAAAACAAAAAAAACAGATATTTTGGGGTCGGCGGGTGGCGTGGTGATGAAGGGTGCTGGACTCCCACGTGACTGACCATGATTCGAGTCCCAGACCTGGTGACTTGCTTTCTCACTTTTCCTCTTTCTCACACTAGTCAAATTAAAATAAATAAATAAATAAATGTAAATAAAATAATTCTAGAAAAATATAAGCTTTAAATTAAAAAATGTAGAAATAACAGATATTTTAAAAGAAAAAGGAATTATAGACATAATCAAAATTTCCCAATGACTTCGCTGTTGAATTCAATCAAAGATTTAAGAAATTAATATTACAGAGCTGGCCTGGTGGCCTAATAGTTAAGGAAGCTGGATCTCACATGGTCAGCCATGTGATTCAAATCGCAACCCTGGCAGCTTGAGAAACAATGAAGGGATGTCTGTGTGTGCATCGAGCTACTCCAAATTCCAATAGGATAGAGAAATAAAGGAGAAGGGGTGTGGTCATCCACATGGGGAGGTGGTTTCTACCTCTCCCACTCTCTTTGTCTCTCTGTTTCTGTCAAGTAAACATGCCCTCTGAAAAAAATTCCTGGACTATTTTCTCTTCCTTAGCTCCCCAAACACACATACTCTTACTCAAACATTTGTCTTCAGAACAAGCTGGTATTTCCTCAGAAAATCCTTGTACAATAAGACAGATTTGTTTTCTTTATTGTATGTTCTCATATCACTGTATTAGTTCACTTCTAGTTGTTTATCTCTGTCTATAATTATGTTTGCCTTTTTTTAGTGTTTATCCTCACTCGGACTGGATCACCATTTCCATAAGAACAGAGACCATGACTGTTTTTTTAATCACTTTATGCTTTCCACATGGTCTAAACACACTAGAAACTCAATCTACATGTTTGAATAAAAATAAATATTTTTTCTTTAAAACTATTTCAAATAGCTTCTAACCACAGAATTTAGAATCCTCTGAATTTTGGGCTTAAGAACTACTCACTCTAGTAACATTTCTCAGCCTTTATAGGCACCTCTTGATTTGACAAATGATTTTCTTTCGTACGTATTTAAGTAAGTTCTCAGTTACATTAACAGGAAGCATGTCTCTGAGTTAATTTCCTTTCTACTCTTTTGGGATTTAACATCTTAGGAATTCAGCTTTCTCTATGGACCTTTCTTTAATCATGTCTCCAAGCAAGGTCTATTATCCTTAGATCACTGAGCTGTGCACTACCCTCCATAAATTCCAGAATTTTAGCAATTCTGTCTCTTCTCTCAGTTGAAGACATATCTTCATCTCATTGAAAAGCTTCTTTTTCAAAAAGTTCAGTCCCTGCCCAGGAGGAAAGTCTGCCATTGCTAGGACCCCAGACTGTTTCTGCCCATGACCACAGTAAGTAATAAAACTTTGTCATGATCACTTTGAATAAATCTCAGGACATTTGATGTCTCTTCCCAAGCTTTGTTATATTTTTTGCAACATCCTGCAAAAGAGATGACTCTTCAGTCTACTCCAAGAGGATACAGGAGCTTGGAAGGACTACCAAGGAGGATGAAGCTATAATTAGAAAATATCAGGTTCAAATGCTTCACTAGAGATTACCTTTTCTATCAAAAAGCTGCCAGGTTATTTTACAATTAATATATTAACTACTTTACACAGCCAAATAAGTAGTATGTCATGCTATAATATAATCTAATTGTTATAAAAGAATATTGAAAATTTTCTTCTTCTGTTCAAATGTACTCCCTCTCTTAACCTATTTCACACTTCTATCCCACTAGGGAAACTTATTCTTAGAAAATGGGGAATGCATCAAAGATAAGAGGCTGTGTAATATGAGCATGTAGAGTCATAAATGAAGGTTTGGCAAAATTACCAGCCCTCGCACAGTCAAATGACTTACACACTTCCTAGTTTCCAAGATAGGTCTATTGTGACAAACTCCCTCAGAATACTCATCTATTAGTCCAAAGAAAAACTAGCCTTATATCCAGGCCTATTTATGCCTTTTATTTATTACATTATGCTGCAGATTGCTTTCTTTGGAAGAGAGACTTTTGCTATAGGGCATGTGTGCTTGCTGGAGAGACAGAGACACAGACATAGAAAGTGAGAAATCATCCACAGGGGGATGGCCATGCTGCAATTCCTCTTTTCCTCCTGGGATCTTGGGCACACATGCACACGTGCCGGCATGAGTTTGAAGCTACCGGATCTGAGACTTGAACCATGGGTGACTGCGTGAGTGTCCAGTGATGTAATCTTTATGCCAACTGCTGGTCCCACTAAGGATTCTTTTAGATGATTTTACAGTTCATCAAATTATATACTCCTCTAACAAAGGATGATTTTTCCTTTCATGAGTAACATATGCTTTAAAAAACATACATTTTTCTTTCATCATTCAAGCTTTAATGTCCAAAATGGCATAGATGGAGAGCCCAGATGTGGCAGATTGTCAGTTCCTGTTCCAGAAATGAGGGAGATGAATACAAACCAGAAACTCCCAACTGGCCACACATGTCTGGGCTCCACCCTCCTTGATATAGGGAGCTCAGTCACCATCCCAGCTCCCACCCTCCCTGATAGCATGTTTATAAGAAATACCTAAAAGATAATTTATCTCATCATTAGTAAGAGTCTTCTCTTGTTGGTGTCATCACAAGAAAATTGTATTTTCTTTCATATTTTTTCTGTATTTAACCACCAATAGCAATAGCAAACATTCAGCCAATATAATGAAATTGCTAATATTCTACTATACAAATATTATATTAAAATTTTGGGACATAATTGTCCAATTTTTTTCTTACTCATGAGCCTAAAATACCTCTCACTATAGCAAAGATATTAATAACAAAATAACATGTAAAACCAACAATTTTACAAAAATGTCAACAATTTTGATAAAAAAGCACTTTTTTCATATCTAAAGTGTAGGATACAAGGAAATTAAAACAAAGGGATGATTCTCAATTGAGTTGGAGTCATATCTAGGCATGCCTAATGCAATTTTATTTGAAAGAAAATGTGAAGTCATGAATTATTTTAAACGAAGGAATACAAAACTTAGATCAGATTACTGGTAGGAAGAGTGTGGGAACAGGAGAAACAAGTGTGACCAGGCAGGTTATAAAAGCAACCATGTGGAGGAGAAGGAGAACGTATGAGTAAAGGAAAGGATGCAAACCAACAGGGGAAAGAACTTGTGAGAAGGGCGGGCCTTTTGCTGGTTTTAGTCTTGTCTAACTGGACCACTATACAAAAAAGAAAAAAAAAAAAGCACATGAAATCAATAGAATTTGAGAAAGGATAATTACCCTAATTTTGAAAGCAATTCTGAGCATCTCATGGCAGTTCTTTCACTGTTATGGGCAAGTAATTATTGTTTATTAAATACGTTAAAATTGTTATTGTAATGGGAATACAGTTTCAGTTATAAAGAGGAATACATTTTAGAGATCATCTATGCAGCACTTGTACCATGTTGACATCAAAGGTTAGCATTGTATTATGCACATAAAAATTTAAAGAGAGTAAATCAGATATTAAATGCTTTTACCACGATAATGATCTTAAAGCATCTTATTTGTACCTAAGTCTTTTTTGATGTGCCTTTTTAGGTTATCAAGAGTCAATCAGAAAAAAAAAATATAACTTGCTAAGATATGTCTCCATTAAGTGGCTCTTGAATTGAAAAAAATTGGATCACTTAGCTTCCTTTCAAGCATTTCTATTCCAACTTCCTCAGAAATGCCCATAAAGCAGGCTATCAAGGAAAAGTTCTCTGTCCCTTGAACTGCAACTAGATTCATTTCTACATTTTTTTAAAAGTCCATGATTATAATTTTTTGAAAAATTATATGAAACATTAAAGGACACTTATATCACATTGGAATGGGGCAGCTACAAATTTCATCTTCCACACTTTTGCATTAAAAAAAATGTAACTGCTACTAGTTAGAAAAGCAGCACTAACTCAAGTACTAACAGAAAAAGCACAATGATCTATTTCACAATATTTTCTAAATAGATGAATAAAGCTTGGGGAGGGACTAGAATCCTGTTTGCATAGGGATTTCAACTTGAAATAACTGAGCATAATATAAATGGCGTCTTATACTGACATTTCTCTGTATAACCGTGGCTTTTAAATTGATCTTCTGCTGAACAACTAGAATTTCCATGTAATTTATCATAAATTACTATGAGAGATGGCTGTAGAATTTATTTTGTTATAATACCAAACTATACTATGTGTAAAGCGTTTTAAAATAGTCTTTGATAATGCTGCTGAAAGAAAGCAACTTTAAAAGAACATTTTCTTTTCCTTAGGAAAATATGTCCGCATCTCTCAAAGGCTCCAATAGCTCGAAATTCCAGGTCTCTGAGTTCATTCTGCTGGGATTCCCAGGCATCCACAGCTGGCAGCACTGGCTGTCCTTGCCACTGGCACTACTCTATCTCTCAGCAATTGGTGCAAACATCCTCATCCTCATCACCATCTGCCAGGACCCTTCTCTGCAGCAGCCCATGTACTTGTTCCTAGGCATCCTCTCTGTGGTGGACATGGGCCTGGCCACCACCATCATGCCCAAGATCCTAGCTCTCCTCTGGTTTGATGCCAAGGTCATTAGCCTCCCTGAGTGTTTTGCTCAGATTTATGCCATTCACTGCTTTGTTGGCATGGAGTCTGGCATCTTCCTCTGCATGGCTTTTGACAGATATGTAGCTATTTGTCACCCTCTTCGCTACCCATCAATTGTCACCAATTCCTTAATCTGTAGAGCTACCCTGTTCATGGTGCTTAGAAATGGCTTGTGCGTCATTCCAGTGCCTGTGCTTGCATCTCAACGCAGTTACTGCTCCAAGAATGAAATTGACCATTGTCTGTGCTCTAACCTTGGGGTGACGAGCCTGGCTTGTGATGACAGGAGACCAAACAGCATTTGCCAGCTGGTCCTTGCATGGGTTGGAATGGGGAGTGATCTCAGTCTTATTATATTGTCGTATACTTTGATTCTGCGTTCAGTCCTCAGACTGAAGTCAGCTGAAGCTGCATCCAAGGCTCTGAGCACTTGTAGCTCGCATCTCATCCTCATCCTCTTCTTCTACACTGTTGTTGTAGTGATTTCAGTGACTCACCTAGTTGAGACAAAGGCTCCTTTGATTCCAGTTTTACTCAATGTGCTCCACAACATCATTCCCCCTTCTCTGAACCCTATGGTTTATGCCCTGAGGACCAAAGAACTTAGGGTAGGTTTTCAAAAGGTGTCTGGTTTGGGCTTACAGAAGAAATAAGACAGACTTTTGACTGGAACCACTCTCTTCCAGTAATTCACCAAAAGAACAAACACAAAGGGAAAGAAGAGAGGCACCCTTTACATGCTCTCTTAGGATTTTTAGAAATCATGGAGTGGTTCCTTTGGCAACATGCATGTGAATCTACAAGAATGGTGATATTGTAGACATCAAAAGAATGGGTACTATTCAAAAGGGAATGCCCCACAAATGCTACCATGGCAAACTGGAAGAGCCTACAATGTTACCCAGCATGCTGTTGACCTTTTTGTAAACAAACAAGTTAAGGGCAAGATCCTTGCCAAGATAATTAATGTGTGTATTGAACATCTCAAGTATTCTTTTTTTTTTGGAGAGCTTTTTGCTATAGGGCGCGTGCACTCGCCAGACAGACAGAGAGAGACAGGGAGTCAGAAAGCGAGAAATCAACCCCCAGGAGGGATGGCCACGCAGCAATCCCCTCTCCTCTGTTCTCCTCTCAGGATCTTGGGTACGCACACACATGCACCCAGCGTATTTTAAGCCACCGGGTCCGGGACGCGAACCGTGGTTGACTATGTGGGAGTCCAGCGACATAGCCATTATGCTAACTGTTGGTCCCACGTCTCAAGTATTCTAAGAGCAGAGATAGGTCTCTAAACATGTGAAGGAAAATGACCAGAAAAAGAAAGAAACCAAAGAAAGGTACTTGGGTTCAACCAAAGCGCCAGTCTGCTCTACCCAGAGAAGCATACTTCATAAGAACCAATAGAAAGGAGCTTGAGTTTCTGGAACCTATGCCCTATAAATTCATAAAGTAATGGGTGTTAAAAATAAACTGAACTATGAACTGTTTAAAAAAAAAGAGAGATAAGACAATAGACTCCCTATTAGATGTACATGAACTTCAGCTTCTTCTACCTTGGGTGGCAGAATTACAAAGATGAAAAAAAATGGATGCTTCTGAGCTTATTTTTATATTTTTATGTAAATAATTGTGAAAACTTATCAATGAAAAAAGGGAAAAAACCCTCATATCTCCAAAATATTCACAAAAAAATGTAGATACATATTAAGACATGCAGGGACTTTCTGTCAGATCTATTAAGTAGGATCAACAGAACTGATTATTTATAGCTGTCTCCTCAAAAAGAAATTCATGTAACCACAAACACATGTATTCACACATATACACACTCTAAAAATAAGTGACAGGAACATGACACATGAATCATGGATCATGCTTGCACATTGTTAACTATACATGGGAACAGAGTCAGTCTTCTTGTATAAGTATCATCCTTATCATAAGGGAGAACGAGGCAATGATAGAAAATATTCAGATGAGTGAATTCAGACCATATGATCATGAGGTTCTAGGTAGTTCAAGAAGAAATGTCCTGGCTTGGACAGATGGAGCCCCAAATGTTCACATGGCCACAACGGACTGCTCCTTGTTCCCTTGGCCTCTCCAGAGTTACTCTCTGCTCTTCTACAGTGCTTTCTATCCTTCAGTGCTGATTTTCATATATTTTATTTTTATTTGTTTATTTTTTGTTTGTCATATGGTGAGTGCGGTTGCCGGAGGGAGACAGAGAGAGAGAATGAGAAAGTGAGAAATCATTCCTCAGGGGAATGGTCATGCTTCAATCTCTTTTTCTCCATTCTCTTCTTAGGACTTTGGGCACACACACACATGTTCCCTGCATGATTTTCAGGCTGCCGGGTCTGGAAACTCAAAATGCATAGTTGGTCATGTGGGATCAAGGTGCCTTAAGCTCCACACCATATGCCGGCCCCAGATTTTCATATATTTTAAGCCCTTATTTCTTAATCTTTGGACATTATGATGGATTGAGTCAATGGGATGCACTGGCTAGACATTAGGATGCAAGAGGCGAGAGAATTGGATTATTTACTCTTTCACTCCAGTCTGTGTTGACATCAGGCTTCTGAATGGATATGTCATTTATACACTTGCCAAGCATCATGTGGCTATGGTTAGCTCCCTGGTTATTGACAGACACTTTTTTTTTCCTCCACTTTTTTCTTCAGGCTCAGGGGGTGAATAAAAGCTTTCTTTGGGTTAGCCTTTTAGTTGCCAAAATCCATCACTTTTGTCAACTAATATCACTTTTCATTTCATAACCCCATGTTACCACTCAACTAACAGAACATTTATTAAATTCTCTCAGATTCTCA